>NC_044333.1:22475654-22480654 GCF_007399415.2 Gopherus evgoodei
GAAATGTAAGGTACATCGTAATTGACAAGGAAAAAGAGTCCCTACTTGTCCTTTCAAAATCCCCCAATTCCTCAGTAAATGGAGTATGTGGACATCATTCAAATTATTCAGCATGTTGCAGCCTGTTAATAACTACATTGCTTTTGTTGTTGCACCCCACATGTTCTAGGGGCAGAAAATAAAATGATGCTAGACTTTTTCCATGCAGAAAAGCAGCTCTCTGCAGAATAAAGGGAAGATGTCAATTCTCTATTAGAAACAAACAATTAAAACTAGATAATGGCTATGAACAGATCTGATCTGCTGACAGCCTAAAGGCTTTGCTTGACTCAGGATTCTACTTCCTCTGACTGCAGGTCAGCCCTACACAAACAAAGCCTTAACAGAAATGTTACTGAGGAAATAATAGCCATTTCCAATGATAATACACAATTTTAGCACCTACGCTTGGCTGATTTAGGTGGTTGGCTAACATGTCAAACAGCCTGCCTTAGTTAGGTGAGCCTTTAATGGGTAACTGGCAGACTCTGGCAGCCTTATTTCTGTTTTAGATTTGGTTTGTCATTGGATATCCATTACCTGCCATTCATCTTTGATCTCTTTGGACAGGCCTGATCAAAAGATGTCATTTGACCTACTCCACTTGGCAGAAACTTGTATGACTCTCATAAAGGGGGCACCCCAGCTATAAATAAAATGACATTATTATTTTTCTGTCCTATCATGTAGAAGAGACAATTATGATAATGCAGTGTCTGTCACTAGGAGCCCAGCAAATTGCTAGCTCTCACGCAACTGTTTAGCTTTCTTATTTGTTTTTTGTCTGTTTTCCTCCATTTCAAGTTGAAAATAAAGCAGAATTGAAACCACTAATGCTCTGCGCTCACATTCTGACAGGCTCAGGGTTTCTTTTTATGGGACTGACATGCAGATGTGACCATCAGATTATGTTTGTCAATGGAGGGTGGTGGTAAAGATGTATGGTGGCAACGCACTGCAACAATGGAGTCAAGGTTATATTTAATGCTTTGCTCAAAGGCTCATATCTGAACGTAGCACTACACACATTAAACTCTCACCATGCTATTTTGTATACTTAGTAAGGTCACAATGGAGGAAATGTATGATCTCCTTACTCTTCTGGTAACTGATGCTGAGGGTACTGGAAAGGATGAGTGCCAAGCCAACTCTCTGGTATACTGATCAACTTTTGATGCTATTCTTTTACACACACACACCCAACTACACCTCCTTAGAAAGTGCCTTATGTGCACCAATTCCAAATGTCATGTATGCAAATCACTTGCTATTGTACTGCCAGCTAAAAGGGGGTTTACACATCTAACCACTGATTCTGTTTGGTCACTAGCACACATCCTTTCAAACTGTCATGGCTGATACTCCAGACCCCCTGTCATTTTTCACTTAACATTATTCAGTGGCATTTTGATATTTACCAGATGAAGGGGTACACTACCACTCAATGTTTGGCCAAAAGTCATATCCAAGGCCACTTCTGATATGTTTGTTGCCTGATAATTCTGTGGATTGATAGAGATATTCATCTAGTTTCTAATGCTTTACAGTTCCGTGACAGAGTGTAATGTCTTTCCATGGCATCTGCTGCTATTTGCATCATGCAATCTCAGGACAATTTAGTAACATTCATAAAATGGGGATTCCTCATTTTCTAATGCAAAATATGCGACCATTGGTCCAGAAATCCACTACAGTGTTCAGTGTGTTTCTGGAGACTTGACAGGAGATTCTACAAAGATGACATGGCTATAGAAAAGAATATTACATACTATCAACCTTCATGGGTATAATAAGAAATGCCTGTGGGAGCACAAAAGATGATTCAAAATATGGTGCATTACATCATTTTGCAGAAACAACTGGAAGAGGTCAACCATTCATATGCTGATCTTATTGAAGTGTGGCTGCAATAAAACTGATCACCCAGACAGACGAGGAGAGAGAAGTGGAGTCAATAAGAGGATGAAAGGGCACCTGAAAAGTGGAAGTGTCCTATCCTGGAACTACTTTATTTGTAACTCATTATATCCAGAACATCAACTAATCATTAAAAAACCCCAAAGTATTTGTGCAGGCACCCTCTACTAGAGAGGCCTCTGAACTTTACTGGGAGTGTTCCAGTTGGTACGATCCTGAGTGGAGACTCCAACTCCCATGACGCCTTTGAGAAGAGAGAGAGAGACAGAGAGAGAGAGAGAGACTTCCACTTCCAGAGGATGCAGAGTGAGATCCTGGTTGGAGGAGCTGAGATTGCTTTGTTGAGCTCTGTCTAAGACAGGAGCTGTTGTTAGAAAGCTCAACGTGCTGCTGAGAAATTGCTGGGGCTTTGACCAAGCAGGAAGCCATGGACACTATTGTTGGGCTTCGTTGGAACCAGCACAGAGACTGTTGCTGTGCCCAGAACTGACTGAGGTTGGCATGCAGTGAAGGCAGTGTGAGTAATCACCACCTTTGTTGTTTGGGAAGCTGCTTACAAGGCAAGAGGAATAGTGAAGAGACTAAGGGGTCTGAGAAGAGACAGAGTGGTCTCATTGTCTAACCAGGATCCAGGATTAGCGACCTCTGGTTATAACACCTCCCATCTTCAGAGGGGTTGTGCAGCTTGGAATGATCCCAGGTTAGAATTGCTCTGCCCCTTGTTGGCTTGGCTGGATTGTTTTACTGGACCAACAGGGTGCTTCAAGATCTTCAAGCATGCCCATGCAAGCGTCTAGAACTCTGAAATTCAGAGGAGTGTACACGTTGGGGTGGAGTAGATGGTATTAATGTAAATGGAAGTTGGCTAAGTCTCATTTACTACTGTAAACTGCATTTATTAATTGATTTATTGAAGGGCATCCTACTGATTTGAAGTGGTTGTGACATTTTTCTAAGTTGTTAAGTAAAGGTGCATTAACTTTAAGAGGATATTTGTTGTTTATACTTGAGTATGTTTATAATTGGTACTTTTAAGTGAGACCCATTGCACAGATCAGCTCATATTTATTCCAGGAGACTCCCAAGAGCCCAGTCAAGTGGAGGCACCACTTGATTAATTTCCTTTATAAGGAAACGGATGCAGCAGAGGGGTGGACAGAGGATTGACACCTATCCAACACCACCACTGAGATACTCAGCATCTCCTTTATTGTTGACATCAGGCACCTGCAATATTCTTCAGTTACCTTGATACATATCTTATTTCATATTTTACCATCCCTTGGATGAAATTATTGTGCTTTAATTCCTTATTTATTTCCAGTTTCCTAATGTATAAGGTTACACACTTAGATGAGTGTTGCCGGCTCCCGAGTAACCCAGGAAGGAAAGGGGCTACCTAGCAGATTTTCATGCTAAGGTAAAGGATGGATAAAGTTCCATAGAGAATTTGTTAAGAGTTTCAGAACCCAAGACTTGGATCCTGCAAGCTATACCATACAGGTGGACCACTGTGTCTAAATCGAGAGCCACTGATATTAACGTAGTTCTGCATAGGGCTGCCCATGCAAAGAAGGTTCTAGAATAAGAACCTAAATGTGTAACCTTATACATTAGGAAACTGGAAATAAATAAGGAATTTAAGCACAATTTCATCCAATGGATGGTAAAATATGAAATAAGCTATGGATGAAGGTAACTGAAGAATATATTTTAAAAATAGATCTGTTCCTCATGAATCAAAGAATACTGTGAAGGAAGCAGACGGCCGAATTTAATAAAATTCAAGCACATTTGCCTACGTGGCCTTTTTCTGTTGCTATAATGTATGTTCTCATGTTCTAATGTATTCAAAAATAATGCAGAGAACATGTATATGCAGAGATAACACATTTCTATCAAACTAAACTTCGCAGAGTAGTTCAGCTTATTAATGACATATATTGCAATGGGAAAAGATACAAATGAGAATTAGAGCACAGACATTCTGTCTGTCTCTCTTGGTTTACAAAGTCTGGTTTCTACAGAAACTCCCAACAGATGGGGCCCAATACAAGTAATAAGCAGGAACCCCATCTGCAACAGCAACCATGATGATGCTACCCCTGCTCCACTGAAGAAGCCAATTTAATGATGGATCTTGCTTTATAACACACATAACATCTTCAGAAGTTAGTTTCACTGTACAAAGCAGTCATAGCAAGAAGTGGAAAGAAACCAAGCAAAAACAAGAGCTCTTAGTTTACCATAATGTATTATTTCTTTATGTATTTTTTAGGGAAGGGTCAGGAAAGCTACATGGTATCTTATCTCTAGAGGATCCTCAGAGTGAGAGGCCCTGCGGCAGAGAACACAAACTATTTTGCACCTACATAGCCTGGACATGTCAGCACTACATAGCCTGGATATTCAGGTTCAAAGTGAATACAAATTTAGTGGTGTGGCAATTTTATTGCCACTTCTGAGAATTCCACACACCCACACCACCTAGGAGGAGAGATATTTAGTCCTCTATTGGGAAGAGAGAGAGAGAGCTGAATGGTGTACCAATGATACTGAAGGAATCAAGCTTCCTATGGGGGTTGAGACTTCTCTACCTGACCTGGGATTATGTATTAGGCTTGCGGAATAAGTGAACAGAGTTGAAAGGGAACACTTGGAGAGAAGCCCCATTAAGAATATGAGCTCATTAGGCAAATTCAAGAAAACCAAAGCAGCACAATGGATGGCTTATATCAAATATGTAATAACCTGTTCTGTAAATATAGAGGTCGGTGCGGCTTTATTGAGAAGAATCTTGGCAAGTACCTTATCCTTCAGCCAGTTCTACGGAGGTAGGAACAAAGTCAATTGTCTATCCAAGACAACAAAATAGATGAGAAGATTTCCTGATTTTAACTCTCCACCAAAAAGTACTGCCCCATTTGCTGAATGCTCAGCACTTTTAACAGAGGGTTTGAAGGTGATTGCACTGGTTTAATAAAAGGTGTGGTTTTAAACCAGTTTAACTAATTTAATTTATTTCAGTTTAAGAATAATTTATT
>NC_044333.1:22485654-22608154 GCF_007399415.2 Gopherus evgoodei
ATACTGCTTTAATTTTTTGGGGGGGTGAGGTGCATGCCTAGCTTTAAATGTTGATCGTATTGTACTGTGTATGTAGCAATACAAGAAAAGCTCGTATTGACTTGTTTGTATGTATAAACTACAGTGTGGTACTGTAAATGCTTCCTTTACCAAAATCAATTCAAAGATACAAAACAGTCTATTGAAGAGTTTTGCAGCTGGTTTTTGAACCACTTATAAAAGACAACATACAGAAAAAATTAACCCCTATGGCTCTATTAGGAGCAGTATAATAAATGTGCATTTAAAAGATCTATAAACACATATTTATCTGCAAAATGCTCCTGCATAAAACTGTTATTGAAAAGGCTTTCATTTTATCTTTGTGTTATTGTAATTTTATTGAATTGCTTATTCATTCTTTGATATTGTGTTTTAATGGTATTATAAATCTGTTTTATGTCTGATAGGAGCCTCATTGTAAACTGATATAACAGATAATATGGCAATTCACCATAAAAATTCTAAACCAAAAATGCAGATCAGAACGCAAAGAAGCACTTTAATTCATTCTGGGTTTCTTTTCATTTTATTTTTTAATTATTTTTCATGTGCTGGTTGCCATCTGTTGATAAAGTATGGTTGTACAAAACTCACAGTACTACACAATGGGAACTTTTGTACAATTCTATTCATAAAAAAACCCAACAGTATAAAAGCATTGCACCTCCCCGGACTGAAGATCATTAGCTAGTTCATTGTATAAACTGATTTAAATTAGTCACATTTGGAACTAAATCTTTTTTATTTATTATTATTATTATTATTATTTTGGGTAATTTTTCAGTATCATGAATAAAAGAACAAAAATCCACCTTCTACAATGTGTCCTATTATTCTTATTCTTTTATTAAAAACAATGAAAAACAATTATGATAAAAGATGTTATCAACATATAGAGCAATTATGTCATAAACCAACTACAGCTCAGAAACTTAGCAGGAAGTTCATGCAATAGAAAGAAATATGTAAGACTGCCAAATCTAAATAATAAAAACTCTATTAACAGAAGCCTATTATGACAAAAAGCGTACGACTTGGCCAGCACTATTCTGACAAAATGTCCAATCCTGTAAGTACAGCTCAGATTTGAAAACGTGTTATGAACTTTATAGCTTACTTGCAGTACTTCACAGCTTTCACTAACTACGCTCACTCTTCTTCTTCCCACGCAGTAGAACATATCTGAGTGTAACTTTTCTTTACAATTTGGATTTAGTTTGGGTTAATCTTCTGACCTGAAAACAGAGTTTTTTCACTTGATAACATACTGATACTTCTCTTAGGAATGAGGATAAATATTAAAGATAATTAAACATAATTACACCTCTACCTTGACATAACGCTGTCCTTGGGAGCCAAAAAAACTCTTACCACATTATAGGTGAAACCACGTTATATCGAACTTGCTTTGATCCGCCAGAGTGCGCAGCCCTGCCCCCCCGAGCTCTGCTTTACAGCGTTATATCCGAATTCGTGTTATATCGGATCACATTATATCAGGGAAGAGGTGTATATTACTTCTGTGAACATGTTACTGCTGGAAATTAGGTAGTAACATGTCCACAGAAGTAGTATATTATTAAAAATTAAAAACAAAACCCACACCTATTGAAGGTCAATGACTTAGCTGCTTATACACACATTTTCACATGATTTCTTAAAGGAATCGTGCTGTCATTAAAAGAAATACCATTGTTAAAACAACAGAAAAATCTTGTGTCCACAAATATTAAAATCATTTAGTTTTCTTAATAGTTTTATAAAAGAAACAATTATTTACAGTAACATATTTCTAGGCTTCACTTGATTTTTTTTTTTTTGGAAGGATTACATACCTATTTGTATCAATGAAGTTTTAGAACAAACTAAAAAAAAACCAAGAAGATTTAACACTAAAAAGCTGACCAGCATCAAAGTACATGCTGAACTATGATCTACCTAAAGTCTTAGTGAGTGATTGGTGACTCTTGTGACATCCAAGCACAAATAAGAGGAGAGTTCAGGGCAGTCTCATGTCTGAGCATTAAACTTACTTATTTCAGTATGAATCACAAACCACTCTTGATATAAAACAAGTATTGGGCCCTTGAACCTGCTCTTAGATAAAACAGAGGGCACTTTAATATGCTGCATGCAAAGCTGAAGGCTGCACGCATATATGCTAGTGCATTAGCCACTTATACAAGATACATACCGGTACCAATGCAAGCCTCACAATTGACGTGGCTTTTTATATTACCAAAAGGTTTTGTAAAGAGAAAGGAACGAAAGGAAATCTTGGAATCACAGAAGAGTACTTACAGAGCTGAGACAGGCCACTAAATATGCGTGTCTAAAATTCTCAAAATATGCATTTTGTAAAGCTGTGTTTAAGTACTTTTTAAAAGCATGAACCCATGCATTGGTACTCTATTTCAAAACAGCATGGGCCTTTGGATATTTTTTGAGTAGCGTGCACATGGAAGGAGATTTCAGGCAGGACGATACTGAGCTAATAAAGCAATAATATACATATGTTTACAGATGACACACAAACACTTCTTAAAGGCAAATAATGCCTTCCTTTTTCCCTGCTCATAGGTTCCTAGGACTGTGACTGCAGCGAACCAGTGCACAGGAAGGAGGCAAAGAAGGAGGAATCTGGCACATGGTTCCATAGTGCACATCTTCACTTGGACTCCCTGCATAAGTCCACAAAGATGTAGCGTTAGTTCTAATAAGAAATGGGCACAGGGCAAGCAATCTGCACTTATGTGAAGCCATTCTCCCTTACACACGCACACAAGCAGAGGAATTGTACAAATTACTACCCCGAGGCTACAAAAGTAGCTGTAGAGCAACTCCATAGCTTGGAAATGAGGAGTCCTCACTTCCCACAGATCTCCTCAGTGCATGGCCCAGTTTCTCAGGCTATAAACTGAGGAAAAGACTGACCCCAAAACGCACAATATTGATCCAATAGGTAGATTTACAGCATTACAGCCTATTATAAAAATACCTATTCAGTTAGTATTTATGAGCCTGAACTGGTAGTTGTTCCAGTTGCATAACTCCCACTGAAGTCAATGGAAGTTTTGAACACTGCAGGAGGAGGCACTAAAATGTGAACTGTTGATTCACAAAACTGTAGAAACATTTCATAGATATTAAAGGCAATCACATACAGTAACAACAAGAGCAAACATCTAGGCAACCTATGTGACATCACTATCTCTGATGATATATCACACAGTAGCGTCATTCAACTTAATGTAATACATTACAAAGGAAACACAGACATTACCACTAGTCAACATGGTAATGGACAGACAAGTGTTTCTACACAGTTCCAAATGCAAACAGGTTCCTTTATAAGTCCTAGCTTTTAGTCCCCCAGAAACATAACGAGCAAAGCCGGTTTGGCTAGGAAAACACTGACCTTGAGCTGAAGGGAAATGGAATGTTTCTGCGAAGTATTGGTTAAACCATATTTGAATTGCTGGTCACTAAGCAAAATAACCGAGCTTGAAATGCTGACTTGGGGGTGATGTGTGTCCGTTTAGCTGAAAAATGGTTTTATTGATACTTCTTCAAACTTTCCCCATAGTAAAAGTCTCCTCGAAAACTCAAGCACATGCTTGAGAAGAAATGAGCCATCATTAAGCAAAGTTGTTAATGACTCTTGTATTTAATTGTAATGAATTAAGTGAATTAAGAGATCTCTTTAATGGCTGGCTGAAATTTAGAGGGCAAGGGTCTTGCTATACTTCACCACTGGAAGAAAGGTTTTGTCTCACTTCATTAGGCAAGGGACAATGTTTTGGATAGATTACCTAGCCATTGTGTTGCTCTCTTGTACCAATAGGCATACTGCAGAATATCAACCAACTTTTTTTCTGCCAAGTATGAAAAGAAAGTTGTCAAACTGCTTTTCAGTTAAAATCATTATAAATTGCCTTAAATATCAGAGCCACTGAGTAGTAGCTTCTTAACTGAAGTTTTAACCAGATTTCACTCCGCTTACAACCTTGCTCAAGAAAGATACTTCTGTGATAATTTGGTGTCATTTTAATCAATGTGTCAAACTTTTTTGGGCCTCTCTAGCTAAAAAACAAAACCAAAGGAAAACCACCTAGCTTGATTATAAAATTTAAATACTTAGCAGTAAAATGCTACCATATTTTAGAGTTATACAGGATTAGTGGTTATATAGCTACACAGGTTCATCTTATTAATCAAACCTAAAAGATTTATTTACATTGTTACAGCATTATTATCATCATTTGAATCAGTAGGGCATGTTTCATAAAGTCTACAAGAGTTCTATAAAGGCAGCAGGTCCCAATGGGTAGTTTTTAGAGTCTATGAAAAGAAGCAGCAGAAGAGAAATGGGAACCTTGCGGTTCACTCCAAACCTCGACATGGCTGTTTGAGGCTCGTATGAGAGCATGCAGGGCACTGGTGCTTCAAACTATAGGAGAGGTGTAAGGCCTTGTGGATCAACTCAACTCTACACTGCCCCCTTCCCATTTGACAATGGGACAACCAATTGAGCAAAACTTCATTAGCTATACTCAAAGATTGTTAATTATAATATTCCTTAACATTCACAATAACAAAAAACCAAGCATTTAAAAGTATGGAAATAAAGAGTTAAAAGAAAGTTATGGGATGGTATTCAATTGTCCTTACTGTTGACTTTCACACTTATAAATGTGGAGAGTTGGCTGGCTTTCAACTGTGACTTTTTTGATACATATACTTAGTAGCAACCTTAAAGGGTATTGGGTTCTGTCGATCAGTGCATAGCATAAACAAACAAAAAAATCTTTATATTACAGTCTATTGGCCTTCATTAACCTATAGACTGTAATGGCTCTAAGAGAAACCAGGCCATGGAAGTGTGTCAGCGTCCATGAGTGTTGTCTAGTTGTGATAGGATGGGACTGAGAGCCTGAACTTCCAGGTTCAATCCCTGCCCTGGATTGACCTGCTGTATCACATCAGCCAATTTACTTCATCTCTCTACCCTTCTGTTTATCCATGTCTAAAATTATTGCAGTATGTATGTAGCTCCAAATATACACTTTGGGTCAAATTCTCTGCTTGTGTAAAAATGGATACTGCTCCACTGACCTCCATGGACTTTCACTCTTTAACACCAACAGCAAATTTGGCTTGCAGTTCATGTTCTGATGCTGAATTAATTAATTTATGCTTGTCAAATGCTTTACGCAGATACAATGCAAGGTGCTATACCACTGCAAATATTATTAGTATGCTTAGAAACTATGGGTGGTATTTTCAAAGACAAAAAGCCTGCAC
This sequence comes from Gopherus evgoodei, assembly GCF_007399415.2. Lineage (NCBI taxonomy): Eukaryota > Metazoa > Chordata > Testudines > Testudinidae > Gopherus > Gopherus evgoodei. The sequence continues at coordinate 22,491,001 of NC_044333.1, forward strand.
ACTCCTCTTATGCCCATGGTTAGAAATTTTAACCCTCTATGAAATGGAACCCTAGATAGACATCCTAATTCTTCCACTACATTAATAAAATTGATAAGCCCACATAGTACATTAGCCACCAGTCAGATTTCAGTTCTAATTTCAGACATGCAGGTTTTAGCCTATTTGACTCAATGTTCCCTGTAAGGATCTGGGTTCATTATTTACAATCACCAATAGTCCATTTAAAGAAATAGCAATTTGGAATTCTGTTTCAATCACTGTTTTGCCCACTGGTTGAAGTAAAAAGTGAAGAGACAGAGAGAGCATGTGCAGAACTTTATAACTGAGTGACTGTTGTATGTTCTTTTCCTTAGCAAGTGTTGGAACTACACTTTCCCCATTCAGCCTTCCTCAAAATAGAGCCTTGACACCAATGATTAGTGAATTTGCCCTGATATAGTCATAAAAGCTAAGCTTTTTTTTTGTTTTAAAAAACAACTTTACACATTCTGATCAAACAATGTGTACAGCAAGACTTGAAACACGATTAGTAAAAACAAAAAAATTAAAGCCTGTTTATAAACTATATGAACACAACCAATCATCTTAAACCAGTAAGCCTCACCTTCAGTTGTACGCTTTGAAGAACTGCCTATTGGATTATTTTCCTTTTAGGTTGGGATTTTCAGAGGAGTGTAAGGGACGTGGGAGCCTAAATTCTATTAGATTTACAAGTCTTCATTTGATTTGAGTTTTGGGGATCCAAATGCTTTCAAAATCCCACCTCTAAACTTTAACACTTTCACGCAATTTTAAAATATCTTGTGCCAAGATTCGGCCAAGAATTCATTTTTACAGCCAGGTAATAAACCCCTGATCATGGCAAGAAAACCTCGCAGGAAGTTACTGCTTTTCAATATTAAGAAAAATAGGTTAAAATTTTTTGAGGGAATTAAATAATTCTGACTAAATTACATTGTTAGCTCTTCAAGGCAGAGAACATGGCTTCCTATGTGTTTGTACAGTGCCTAGCACACTGGGGCCTTTGATCACAGCTGTAATAAATAAAAATAACAAGATACACCCCCGCACACACAAAAATGTGCTATAACTTTTTCCATCCTCACCTTTCCATCAAGATAAACTACACTAAAGGAAACATTAATAAGAAATAAAATAGAAATAATAAATCCTGTTAGATTCTGTGTAAAGTACATTATACTATCACACAGTGTTTTCTATATGGAATCCAGCATCTCTCTTTTGGATGCTATAGGTTCAGAGTAATCTGAAGAAGCAGAGACACAGGATCAAGTTTAGTAAGCAAATACATTATTTGTATTTGGTGAAAGGTATAGTGTACAACTCATTTAGGATATCATGAAGAAAGTAAATCCCTGGGGACATGTACACACAAATCCCAGATAAATGAGTTGATTTTGACATTTTAGTGCCTGGGAAAGTGAAGAAATCACAGTTATTTTTCTCGGAGGAACATTTAGGAAAATGCTGATGAGATGTCCCAAAACATTACCACAATATCATCAATCACATTTAAAAAAAAATTAACCACTTCATAATCCTTAAACATTATTTACACAAAGCACAAAATAATATTTCTAGCATCACCAACTGTGCTGCATGCTATACACAGATACCTTTACAATATTTGTTTTGCAGTAGCTGCATAGGGGTACTGCAGCTGTGACATCTCTTATTAGATGCATCCTTCTATACTTGTAATAAGAGCAGGTTCAGATAGATCACTGCAGTACAAATTATATACCAGCATTTAAGGTATTTAAGTCATGAGACAATCACTAACGAAAGCAAAGCCTCTGGTATATGGAGAAAAGAAAAAGAACATGAAGTTCTCTGGTCTTTGCGAAACATCTATCTAGAAGGTAACAATTTTTACATTTATATTTTCTTTCTCGTTAAGATCCTTTGCTGGGAGTGGAGTTCATAATACAGGACCAAGTCCAGCACTGCCAAGGATAACTGAAATGCAAACTTGTTTGTATTCCTCTCTGAAAACACAACACGGTGCTCGGTGCACTAATACACACGTACAGATGACATGTCTAGTATTTTTAAATGCTCAAGCTATCTTAACTGAATATCATTCTTACATTATTTAACTTTAAGCTAAAATGTGGGCAACATACTCCTCCAAACACACACATTTTCAATCCTATTGCAATGTACTATACAGAAAACCTAACACATAGTATAGACATTAAATTAAGAGTAGGTTTTGCAACAAGATTTGTTCCTTAATAGTATCAGTGCTTTGGCCAGGTTTACTGTAAACATTGACAGTGTATGTAATCACTATAAATCAAAACTGTATGAAATTTTGAACAGTTTACATGGTATAATTACAAAGAAGGATAAATACTTGTAATTTTTTTTGAGAAACTAACCTGGCAACATGTCCCAGTGTATGAAATCAAGCATCTGCATTATTTGATCTAATGCTATAAAAACATGAGAGTTGTAGCACCTGTGAGAGAGTGGAAAAAAATGGAACACAAAAATATCTTTTATTTAATATATTAATGGTAAATAGTATTCCAGCAAGGGAATTTTTAATTTATTAAAAAAAATTTGTTGAAGTCCAAATATATACTCAAGTAACTGTCAACTATTTCAATATATACTCAGGTAACTTATTTTATTTGCTTTCTAAGTTATTTGCTCCCTGATGTTTTAGCCATCATACAGTCAGTCAATCAGCAACCAGGTAATCTTACTCAAAGCAAAGCAAATATTCCCTTCCACCCTTGTAAAGAAAAAGAAAGGGAGGAGGACCAGGAAGGCCTCATAACCAGCAGCTTATATGACCACCAGCTTCCCCACCAAATATGAGGGAAGCCCAATCTGAGCACACACCACATAGCAGAAGAGCACTGGATCTCAGGGAGCATGTAAGGCCTCAGAAGGAAGTAAGCTGAAGGAGCCACTCTATGGGACAAGCTTCTGCCATACTTGGCTGATCTCCAGCTGCAAATCCACATGAAGCAATGCTGGTTGAACCTGCATTAAATCGCCCCATGGCCTCTCTATATTCTCACTGAGACAAGGACTGCAGTACAGAGCATGGATAAGGCTGAGGCAGCCAACGAAAGCAAGCCCAGGTGGCCTGGCAAGCAGGAAATCTCAAGTGCTGCCTAGTGTCCCTTCAGAACTTCAGGCTCTGAGGGTCTGGAAGACAGTTTTCTGTTCCTGACCTTTGAGGCTGCAAATACCTCCCACACAAAACTCTGCATGCACAGTTTTTAAAGCAGTGTTCCCCCCATTCCCTGTTTTCATGGGACAGGAGAGAGGAATTAACCTAGATTATCAACAGAATAGATTAAACAGCTAGCTAGTGTATGTTAGCATTGTAACCTACATTTTGAAGTGACAAATTACACAAGAAAAGACTAACTAGCACAAGTACAGCATTACGGTATTGAGAACAACCTTTGCTATGTCTCCACTGACTCACTGAGAAAGCGCTTGTTTCCTTAATGTTTATAGGGGAAGTTTAAAAATAAATAAAGATTAGAGTTAAACTGAAGAGGTGGAAAAAATGAGAAAAATATTTTAAAAAACTTTAAAAAATAGGAAAAATTGCTGGGTAAGGAACTACCACTGTGGAAGTGAATGTTGGATAAATACTGAGAAGTTAGGAAACCTATTGTTTAATGTGCTGATTTCACAGATCCATAGGTACTGTGCATTCTGTGCCATACATTTCAACAACAAGCTGATACATTTTCTCTCTGATCATTATAGAATTTGACAACATCATTTGAGAACTTTACTTACTAAGATATCAATAATTAAATGCTTTCAGTTCACACTTTATTCTTGTGGACACTGGCTATTTATCTCTGTCCTTTATGGAAGCTAATGGCATAATGGGCAAAACATCAAGAATAATTAAGAAAAACCATTGGTATAAACTCCATCGGAAGAAATATAACTTTTGTGCATGGCTCCTGCTTGAAAACTCACATCCTGCACTTAGTTTCAAAATTAAGGAAAGAGATCCCTTCCTGATAACTTTTAACTGTACTCTGTGTTTAGAGAACATGGTACACATTGTAATTAACAATTTAATAGCCACTAAGTGTACTCTCACGTTCTTGTTAAAAGAATAGCTGGCTGAAACAGCAGTAGCCCATTACAGAAAGCACTTCTCTCATTTGTCAATTTCTTTAGAAACGGTCCCAGTAACACTGTACTGCTAGAAGTGGCAAGACTTGATTTGCAGTAAAGGCACTGTACACTAGACACACAACAATACAGAAGATTTTATTGCCAAAACTATACAATCCAAGTACATTTTCTACTGCACTGATCAAGCCCAATTCTAGGAGGTGCTGAGCCTCCTCTGGGGGATTCAGTGTACCCACAAAAACAACAATTACTATGCTACTAACATCTTATAGATTCACAGATCCTCATGGCAGGACCAAATACTGTCTAGATCGGCTAAGGTAAACAAGTTTTCTCCCTCCTCCTTATGACACCCTTTGAGACACCTGAAAACTGATAGCTCTCAGTCTTCTCTTCTCCAAACTAAACAAACCCAATTCTTTCAGCCTTCCTTTGTAGGTCATGTTCTCTAGACCTTTAATCATTCTTGTTGCTCTTCTCTGGACCCTCTCCAATTTCTCCACATCTTTCTTGAAATACGGTACCCAGACCTGGACACAATACTCTAGCTGAGGCCTGACCAGCACAGAGTAGAGCGGAAGAATGACTTCGTGTGTCTTGCTCACAACACAACTGTTAATGCATCCCAGAATCACGTTTGCTTTTTTTGCAACAGCATCACACTGTTGACTCATATTTAGCTTGTGGTCTACTATAACCCCTAGATCCCTTTCTTCTGTACGCCTTCTTAGACAGTCTCTTCCCATTTTGTATGTTTGAAACTGGTTTTTCCTTCTTAACTGGAGCACTTTGCATTTGTCTTTGTTAAACTTCATCCTGTTTACCATCTTGATACAATCATGGTGATAAACCAAGACAAAACAAATTAATTTGGCTAAGCTTGCAGTTTTATAAATGTGAAAAATAAACTGGCCACCCCTCACACATATTTGGCTTGTCCCCAGAAAATCCACTACGACCCCCAGTATATTCCATATAGCAAGCTTATTAGGCCGCAAGATGAGAAAGCATTGCCATGTGTCCCAATCAAAAGTGATACAGTCCCAAAAACTGAAATCCGAGAGTCACAGAAATGTAGGGTTCGAAGGGACTTCCAGAAGTCATCAAGTCCAATCCTCTGCACTGCAGAGGGATCAAATAAATTAGACCATCCCTGACAAGTGTTTGTATAACCTATTCTTAAAAATCTCCGATGTTGGGGATTCTACAACCTCCTTTGGAAGTCTACTGAAGAGCTTATAGTTAGAAAGTTTTTCTTGATATCTAACCTAAATTGCCCTTTGCTGCAGATTAAGCCCCTTACTTCTTGTCCTACCTTCAGTGGACATGGAGAACAACTGAACGCCCTCCTCTGTACAAGCGCCCTTAACATAGCTGAAGACAACTAACATGCAGATTTTTTAACCTTTCCTCATAGGTCAGGTTTTCTACATTTTTATCAATTTTGTTGCTCTCCTCTGGACTCTCTCCAGTTTGTCCACATCTTTCCTAAAGTGTGGCACCCAGAACTGGACACAGGCCTCACCAGTGCCAGCTACAGTGGGACAATAACCTCCCATGTCTTGTGTATGACATTTCTGTTATTATATCCCAGAACGATATTAGCCTTTATCACAATCACATCCCATTGTTCACTCATATTCAATTTGTGATCCACTATAACCTGTTTTTTCTACATTGACAATCCTACTCCCTTGAATCTGTGGCCCAAAGCAGGAGTCCATCCCTGCATCTAAAACTCACCCAGCAATCCAAGTATTGCTCAATCCCCACTCTATGCTCAAGTTTGAGGTAAAATACAAGATGAATGAACATACAAAAAAGAGGACTACAATCCCCATAGGACAGAAACTGATGTTAATAATAATAGTTCCCCAGGCGCTACTCCATGGGAATTCCAACCACATAACAGACAAAAAGTTTGCCACACAGTACTCCCACAATTGCCCCAGAGTATTCATGGGGAAGGCAAAAGTCATCCCACAAGGCTAATCACAGCCATGGGCCAAAAATTCCTTCCACATCATAAAACTGATAATCAGCAGAAGCCCTAACTCTTCCAAAAAGTACCCCTGCAACACACAACTGTACCCACCTCCAGTGTCATGTCCTAAGCAAGCTGCCCCTGAAACCTATGGCATAGGACAGCACTCCTCCTCTGAGCTATACTATAAGCCCCAGGCGTGGGGCACAGAAGAGAATATAGTCTGTCTAAGGGCAAGAGGGTTACAAACCCTCCAGGTACATAATCTCATGCCACCACACCAGCTATCCTTGCAGAATACATGGAGCCAAACACAAGGTTAGCATACAATTTAAACCCCAGGCTATCCCCCAATACTGAGAGCCTGCCAGAGTGTAATTCCCATTCAAGGGAGATGTGAACTGGAGAGACTTTAAAGACTCAAGTGCTATCAGTAATAAGAAGCTAACTGTTGCCTGACCTCTGGAAAATGGCTCCCTTTCAGATAAGTAGTTGCACATAACTGCATATCCCTCCTTTCAAAAAGCATAATCCCATCACAATTCAAGCAGAAGTAGTTTTCAATTCCTGTTCATCAATGGTTTCACTCAGTGTTCAAGTTGGTGGCAAAGTTCTTACAAAAATGATATTAGCTCCACAAATGTTTATCTTTAATCTACAAATAACTACATTTGGAGAAAATGAAATTCTGCCTTTTCATCATTAAATTATGCAAGACTTGCAATCTTCATGAGTAAATGTATTGCAATGAAAATGGACATCTTCGTATGAATTACAAAGGACTGGGTAATCTGAAGTAGAAATAAGCCACCAAAAACTTAAGGAAGAAATATTACAGGAACCAGTATGTCAACCCTAATTGTGTAATTATTTTTTGGCTTGGTCATATAAGCTAGAAGCAAGAACCAAGAGACAATGGTAATTTCTTACTGCTGAAATGAAGGTGTCAAACTGTCTCGTGTGTTCTGTGTGCTCTAAGCTAAAGTTTACATTTATATCATGTTATTTCAATTACAATCTTAAGAGAGACTTGAATACTTTAGCAACAATAGGCCAGCATTCAATGTCATTAAATGTTAAACGTACACTTGCAGTTGCTTGTGTCAATAAGTTTTTGTATATGCGCTTGTTGAAATTCCAGTGTGTGTACTGTGCTGACTGAAAAGGAAAAGTGATTTTTTGATTCAAACCCTGAACATTTTTTTTTAACACTCCAATCCCCATCTCTCCATACCCAAAAAGCCATGTACAGCAGCAGTGGACAAACTCCTAACCTTGGGGCGAGGCAGAGAGTTACCTCTATTCTGACACTTAGGGGAACACCTTTTATGTGAGGAACTTAAAAGAGCTTTACACATGTCAAATCAATTAAGCACCAATGGCAATGTGAAGTACAGTATGCATAGTAATCAAGATGGGTCTGATTCTGCCAATGTTGCTCATGTTAAGTAATACCTTCACACCCAAGATAGGCCAGCTGAAAGATACTATTCAACATGGGTAAGGGTTGCAGAATTGATGTGGTGTAGTGTGATGTGGCAGGGAAGAAAACTCAAAAATCTTCCCCTTGTTCCCTCCTTTGACATCTAGACTACACCATCTTCCTTATTCTCATGGTCTAAGGATAAGTAGATGTATCTGTACCATTCCCCTACCATCCACTAGGACAAGTCATTAACTGTCTTTTTCAAAAGTAGCCCAAAGCAAGCTTTATGCTACTACACATTATTGTCACTTCATTTTATAACTTATTTGTTTTCATTTCTTCAATTTCTCTCTTGTGGGATTGAGTTCTTTGGTACGGTACTGACAGATGCGAGAGTTAGAAGTGCAAACTTTCTTCCTTGGCAGACAGAAATCAATGAAACAAAGACCACTTTACAGTAAATAATCAGAACAGAGTATATAAGAGAAACAAATGATACAAATAGCAGTTGAGTGTCTACAGAATGAATAGGTATATGTGTGTGTGTTCAAAGCCACAAATGTGTTTTGTAGATCATCCAAAAAGAGTGCTGATTAAACCTCTATTCTGTGCCACATTATCGTATGTTTTTATCCATGCCACATGATTATTTTTTCTGTAACATATTTTAGGAATGTTTTAAAGAGTTTTCAAACATTTGATTGGGGCTATTTCTTGTAACCCTCCACCTGTAACATGGTCTGAGATACCATGAGTCCAAGTAGATCCAGGCTCAGAGTAGGAGAAAATGCAAAAAAAAAAAAAAACCCTTCAAAAATTACATAATATAGCTTTCTACACAAACAAATGTTAAGTCTAATTTATTAGTCTTCTTCAGGGATAGAATCAAGTACCGAGAGCCTCTCCTCTCCAGTAGTATTAAACTCCTGTCTCTTTCCCTGCAAGAATGTAAAACGACATACTTTAAACCATAATACTTTTGTATTTAAAAAACACCGTTTCTGGCCCAGAATTGTTTTTTTTGCCATGTCCTGGACTTCAAATAGGTATAATTTAGGGGGAAATTCCACACTAAGGGGGGAAAGGAAGGAACTTTTCCCTGGCAAGTTGTTATAAAATGACAGCTGTTTGAAGCTGTTCAGAGGTTAGAATGTTAGAACTCCTCCCAGGGAGACAGCAGACACTGGATTATAGGTATTTAATAAATTACACAGGCATGTGATAAAGAAGTTATCACATAGTGTATGCACATGTGGTTGTGATATCTATCTCTGTGTATACACAGATAGCTAGCACTATAAAAAAAATCACACATTCTGTACAGAAGAGAATTGCCATTTGTAAATTACCCAAGAAACTGTATTTGACAGGATAGGACCAAATCCTGCTCACTGTAGTCCATGGGTAAAGTCCCACTTAAGTCAGTGAAGTGAGTCTTGAATAAGGGCTGTAAGATTTGGCCACAAAATGTACAGTTGATTGGGTAGACTAACCAATTACATAAAGAATATCACCTTTATATTTCCTGAAATTGTCTAGAAGTATTAGAATATGCCATATTTAATTTATAAATATATATTTGATGTATTAAAATGTCATTTATGATTTTCTGCATATATCTAAGATTGTATCCATACATGTCTGAAGGACGTTGATTCCCTTATTATTTGACTTTATACATTTTTGTATTTGATTAAAATATAGTAATTAAAAAATACTTGAAGCTAAATTTTAAATTGAGATTCATACATAGAATAACTACTGACATGAATGGGAGCCACATGCACAAAGATCCAAGACCAAAATTTGGCACATTTTAACCAAGCTTCCTCAATCTCTAGTTTAGGATGTGAGTAATTGCAACAACTGTAACATTAGCTATTTTGGCTTTCCTTAGATTTGTTTCTCCTTTACTTCCTCTCAAAGACCTTTCAGAAGTGGTTTTTTTTCTTGTTTGTTTTTGTTTTAATTTAGAAACATCCTTCTTTGATTGTAAAGAGAGTATTTCTCTCTGCAGCTGCTTTACCTCCACTATAGTTTTTGGTTTTAAAAACTTGCAAAACAAGCTATTTCCCTGAGCAGCTGTCCATGCCTGACATGCAAGTTCCTTACCCTAAATAGTTCAATGTCTGCCAAATGACTAACTGTGGGGGGAAGATACTTTCAAATGATGCGAAAGGTTACACATATATGTGAAAGCAAGAAAATACTAAGCTAAATCATAAACACTGCCTTTAACGATCATCACTGACACGTCATTGTTATTTTCAAAATTTTACATGTAAACATTAATCCTTACAGCACCCCGGTGAGATACTGTAATTACCTCCACTTCACAGATGGGAAATTGAGGCACAGAAAGATTTTGTGACTTGCCTGTGACGCCACAGAGAACTCAGGAATTCCTAGCTCCCAGTCTTGTGCTCAGATCCCTAAACCACACTTCTCTCCTAAACTCAGAGTCACACATGGTCCCCTAAAGATATCAGAACCGGAATCGTCACACTGGACAGGAGACCGTGAAAGTAAAATTACTTTAAGCCCTGCTTCCAACAATAAGCTCTGCAGTTGCAAGTTTCACAGGCACATAGGGTTGGCTCTGATTCAAGCTACCTTGTGCAGCACATATAATCAAATCCCTTCACTGCTCCAGTATAATGGAATGGATGCATACCGAAGCTGTATTTTGCAAATGCCCTTGATTTTGTGGGTTAAAGACAAATCTTTAATATTATTTGAATGTAATTTTTTTTATTCCATTTATTTTCCCTCATTATGATAACAGTAAAAAGCAAAGCAAAATGTGACTGACATGTTGTGTGATCCTAGTTTCATTTGGACATGACATACAAACAGATCCATTAACATTTAGCTGAAAATTCTAAACATACTGAAAATTCTTATTATTAATAGCACAATGATATTCTGGATGTTCATAACATTAAATGTGTTTATGATGTATTTGGGGTACATTTTCATATCAGGGTCTATGAAAGTGAAAGTAGCTTAGGAAAGGTTTACATTCCTGTTTAGAGAGAAATATATATTATATGGTATATTAGTATGTATTCCTTGCATATTCTGCATCATAAGCTATTACAATGTATGCTGGAATCATCATAAGTACACTACAGGGTCTGCAGCACAGTATAGTATCCTGCAGCCAGTCTATGCACAGAGCTCTCACTGAGTTCAACATAAATGCCAGATGTGAAGCAGCTCCAGGACTGGGCCAATGGTCCAAATTCAGAGGTAATGCATAAAGAAATCTCACTTGGGTTAATGTACACTTTATTCCAACAGCATTTACATCAGGTTACTTAAATTCCCTTAGACCATGGTCCCCCCTCCCTCCTCAGATGGAACTTAGACTCCTGAATTTGGCCCTGTGTTTGCAAGTTTTGGATCCATACAAACAAAAACATAGGAATTTGTTTGCATAACCCTTTTTACTAAGTATGCAGTACAGCTCTATTCCAGCTTCAAAATATCAGCTATATTATTTCAATGGTTTTGTCTGTGGAATGGTTACCTGAAAAAAATCATTTTAAAATAGATTAAAAACAAGACCATGTTAAAAACCAAAGTCTAAAAATTAAAAAAAAATTTGTGTGAATTTGCAACTAAAGAAATATTTTAAATATACACACAAAACTTACAAATACTGCTATGCTAAGCCAAACAACGTGACATTTCAAATACTAGAGAACTATACAACTGAATCACAAAGATCTCCAAAGAGGATTTTATAACGGAATTGCTGACAGACCAGGGATGCTGTAAGGAGTAATGGCTATAACAAAGGTTTAAAGAAAATTTATATTTAAAATATTCTCATGTCATACAATTTGTGATTTTTGGTTCACTGTCAAATTAAGAAGAGCATCTTTTTTATTTTTCATAGCTTGTAATAGCTTATTCATCTTTTTCTGGTTTTGTCACTGATATTTCATGTCTGCCTTGATCTTATTTTTAATCTAATTTACATACATACAAGCACCAAAAGACAATCATGATAATAATAATACACAGTGTTGTATGGCTAAAATGTGACTTGAAACTTCAAGACTGCAGCTGTAATTGATGCTCTATCTTTGTTTGCTGTGTTTTGACATAATGAACAGAATTAAAAACCCTGATGAAGATGCATTTTCAGAAAATGTCATTTATGTACACCGATATTAAAAAAATACAAATAGTTTTAGGACACCTATCTTGTTGCTGTGTTACCCACCACACTGCTCCCAAATATATCAAGTACAGTGCATCCAGAACACAACTACCTACGAGACTAGGAGCTGTACCTGGTCTGTCCAGATGTTCTACTGATTTTAATAGAATGTCCATTTTAAATAGCAATGCAGGAGAATCCATGGGGGAAAAACAAACTACAGAAAAATTACAAATGAACTGGGGTGCTTCTGCTGAACTCCATTTCTAAAAGAAATATGAGAAGTAACTTTGGCATAAAAACGATACCCTTCTTTTTATTTTCTCCAGAAATATTAAGAAGGCAAAGAGCATGTTTCCATACAAAGAATGTATAAAATCACTGAGTCAGCACAAAATTATTGTCATACGATAAGAACATCTGTAGTGTTCCAATGCTACAGTCTAAACATTGGGCAACAGGCCTTGCTCCTTCACTTCTCAGTGATAATGTGTGATATGTGCCTCCTGACAATACCATCATTATAAACTTTATTATTACATTTGGTATTTCATGGTACGTCTGGCAACAGATTACTGAGATACAGCACCGTGTATAGTGCTCCCACACATTTCAGGGCAATTTACTAAATTCCCGTATAACCTAACTACTTAATGTTTCTGGAATGTGTAAACACTAGTAACTGCTAAAAACCCTATATCAACATTTCAGAAATAACCATTCAATAAGTTGGCTGCTAACAGTTAAAGGAGAATTTGATTTATTGAATAAAGTATTGTCACGGGACAAAAAATCAAGATCAAATTTTTAGGGAGACTTGATATATTACCTATACCCAGTGTAATTTTGTGCTAAAACGTTTAGGATGAAGACTGCATTTTTGGAATAGGCTCAATCGCCAAATTTGCACAATGCCATTTCTATCAAGATAGATTCTTGATTGTGATAATACTTTCAATTTATAAATTAATACAATAAAATCACTGATATTAATAAAACTTCCTTGACACCAGATTACTAATTGCATAGCCAACGTGAAACAAATTATAATTGTAAACCTGATAGAATGCCAACATGGAAAATGCTATCTCCTGACTCATTAGCAACATACATCTCGCCAGAAAAAAAAAGACTGCTAAGCACGCAGGGGCATATTTTCAAACGTAGTTATGCACCTAAAGATGCAGGTAGACACCTAAGGGGATTTTCAAAAGAAGTCAGGCACCTGATTTAGGTACCCAGGCATTCTGAAAATCCCAGTAAGTACTCCTCTGCATCTTCAGATATCCAAATACTTTAAAAAACTGCCCCCTAGATAATACAGTGATGGGCACCCTATAAATCCCACAGGTAGACAGTATGTACAACAAAGTTAAAAATATTCTCTATCTTGTGATCTTTTCCAGCCTTATTCCTAGAGTAGAGACTATGGGCATGATCTAAAGTCATTGGAGTCAGTGAAAGGCTTCTATTGACTTCAAATGGGCTTTGGCTTGGGTCTTGTAAGAAAAGCCAACAATGGTACTAATTCCCTCTCTATTTATTCCCAATGATAGCCAACAGCAGCACTGCCTCTAGCAACAAGCAGCCAACTTGTTCTGTGTACTGGCTAAATGTGAACAAATTCCCCCCAAAAAACAAAAAAAACAACCCCCCTATTTCTTAATTCACAACAGCAATAAGGATATTCAGGGCAGTCCCAACAATAACACCCAAGTTTATTTTGACCCATATCTGGCTAATGTTAGCCTATATCACTTAAAATATTAACTCTTTATGATCCGTGGCCCTAGTATGCTTGGCGCTTTGTTGACTAATATAAATCTAAAATTATTTTCTACAGTGATAGGGCATGTAGTTCACATAAGCAATTCTCAAACAGCAGCCCACTGAGTACTTTCTGGTGGGTCTGCAGAGAGCCAGACTGTCACATGATATTGGCTCTCTGCCTTGCTTTCAGCAGCTACCAGAAAAAAAAAAAATCAAATTCTTTCCTATTACTACGTTCCCAGGTAAGCAATTGCTGCAAATGCAATGGGAATGACACAGTATTGTGAATGGGAGAGTCAGGTACTTCTGAGCCAACCTCTTAATTAAGTTGTGTTCCACACAGAATAGATTTATATAAGAACACATGGTTGAGACAAGTGCCTCAGGGTGGGAAGCTTGCACTTTTAATGTCTGTAAAGCAGTGGTTCTCAAATTGGGTTGGGACCCCAAAGTGGGTCGCGATCATTTTAATGGGGTCGCCAGGACTAGCCGAGACTTGCTGAGGCCCAGGGCAGAAGTCCAAGCCCCATCGCCCAGGCCAAAGCCTGAGGGCTTCTTTACAACCCCCCCTCCCTGGGGCTGAAGCCCTTGGTGGAGCTCAAACTTTGCTACCCCTCTCCTCCCCCCACAAACACACAAGGGCAGTGGGACTTGGGCAGGCTCAGGCTTCGGTCCTATGTTGTGTAGTAATTTCTGTTGTCAGAAGGGGGTCGCGGTACAATGAAGTTTGAGAACCCCTGCTGTAAAGCACTGTGTACATCAATGGTGATGTGGACTATAGTAATCATTACTTATACATGGTCTTAACACATTAAAGGTCCTGTAAGAATTTTTTTTTTGATGACATGTTACAAGCCCTGGGGTGCTCAAGAGGTAAATTAAGTATTATTATATTTACTTATTTGTATTGTGGACCCCATTGAGCTAGGCATTGTTCAACCCTGGAACAAAAAAGAAGTCCCGTGCCAATGGGATTAAGTAATGCAATCCAACTATACTTTGTATGAAGACTCCACCTACACACTTTCAAACTTTGCTAGTAGGCAGAACTATGGTTCTGTCCTGCATTTTTAACCATTTCACTTTCTTTTATCAATAATCAGTAAATTTATCTCACAAAATTCTTCTGCCATCTACAAATAAAAAGTTCTTGACTCTACACTAATGCAAACAAGTACATTTTTGTTAGCTCAAAACTACTACCACTGAACATGTCAAGTAATGAAAGATGTTTTCCTCTGAGACATGTTAAATACTTAGCTTCTTTCACAAGGAATGAGCATACAAGTTTCAAAAATGACAATAACTTTGTTTTGTAATTTATTTATTGCTTAATCATAAAGACCACACTGAGTTTTTGAGTCACACAAAATTGTGTTGCACACTCCTAAGAACAAGAATGTGCTGTAAAATTTTATCTTCTTTCCCTTCACACAGCTGATTGTAAGCTTGTCCTACTGCTTATTCAGCTGGCCATCACAATATGAAATGCAGTCACATAGTAAGATTTCACTACTTCTAGACTATTTTATAGAGAAACCACACTAACTAATATAGATAGGAACAATTTTATTGCAGGCCCAGAGTGGGGTGCGGGGGGAAGACGAGGAAGACCAAGTATGCTGGGTAAATTTCACCATATAAAAAACATTCACATTCTCCCCCTGCTGTTTCAGATTCTATTTCCTACTACTTTTCAAATACTTCGAATAAAAAAGTTAAAACAAGTCAGAACCAGTTGGTCCACACTTGGGTTATCTTTAAGTCTCTCTAGCCTATCCATAATGTAATCAATACTGTATTATTATGAACAAATTATCTAACTAATTAAATTAGTATAGTGATTGCAAAGTGCTTTTGGATTAGCGAGATCTGACAGGATGGAAAGCAAGTTGTGTGTTTAAAAATAAACAATTGTTTTTAGGGCTGATGAGTGAATAAGGTGATTCAGATATTTATATTTTAGGGACCTAATAGTCAGCTATTAAGGTCCTTAAATATCAGCCTATTTTTTCCTCCAAGGCTCTAGGCTTCTCTTCTCACAGGACCCTCCCACCCAGACTCTGACACTCTGTTCTCCACAGAAGTCTCTTTTGCACCACCCTATCTTGAAGTCTACATGGGGTTGGGGGAGCCACCTAGTGGCTTAAAACTGTTCCATTATTCTGTGGCTTCAAGGCCATCTGGCTTTCTCCCTGGATCTTCAGGTTGCATGAGGTGGCTGTCTTCCATGTAGTACAGCAGACCCACTGCCTTTCATACCCATCATTCCAGAAATAGTGTCCCAGAAAGCCTCTGCTGGAGACATCCCATTTCCTAGCAGTGAGGCAGGAAATTCTCCTGTCTGCAGCAGACTGAGCCTGGAGTACGAATGTTGCTCCAATCTCCCTTGTGCAATAGCTAAGGACATTACTCAGGGAAGCCTGGACATTTCCTAAACTCCAAGTTCAGTCAGCTGAGGTTTTCTTCACCATGCTGTTGACAAACTGCAGCATGATAATAAATATTCCTGCATTACTGAAGAATCTTTCAGGACTGGGAGACTGTGAACCTAACAAGCAGCCTCATGAGGATTTGAGATGGAGTGGCAACCAAGACAGAGAGAAGTGAAAAGAGACAGACGGCCTTGAAGGAGTGGAATGAAAGGGATATCACTCTTCACTATCAGAAGTTTTCCAAGGTAAAGAGAGACACTGGGGTCTTTAAGGAAGAGAGAGTGTTCTGAAGAGAATGGAGAAAGCCCTGGGCCTCGGGCAATGAAGGGTTAGTGGTGGAAGAATATTCAACAGATAAATATAATGCAAGAGACTGGTATACGGCTTGTATATGCCTTAATCATTTTAGCCATGCACAGTATATAATTCAACCAAGCACACTATGTGTGTTTCTTCTAGATATTTTTCCATATATATCAATGAACATTCAGTAGCTCTAACTGGGACATCATATTTTGCTCAGCACAAAGTGAGGTAAATTCTTTATTTATACTGATATTTATTCCATGCTCTTTTCTATGCCCTTTCAATGGGTAAAAAACCTCACAGCCATCAACAATTACACTAAGTCTGATTATCCTCTTTATCTGTAAGTTGGAAAAAATGCATCAAACATTTAACAACTTTTAAATTCTAACAAAGAAGCAAATTAACTCTGTCTTCTGCAAGGCTTAGCTGCTTGTTTATCTTACCTTCCCCCAAAAGCTTTCTTCTTCTGAACACACAAGGTGCTAGGGGGTGTGGTCTGAAGTCAGGAAAATAATTTCCAAAAGCCCAACTATTTTAAATGTGAATCATTAGTTCTTGAGAATGGGAATAACTCTTTTGTCTTATTTCAAGAACATGCAATATTTCAAGAGAATATTAGCCAACATCCTTAGGAAAACGAATATAGAAAAATTCAGGGAGCAAAGACTGATCTAATTTCCTTCTATAAGCAGAAAGGAGAGTAGACTATCGTGGGAAAGTACTTTTGCCTATAACCTACTAAGAAATCACAACCAGACTAAACAGTAGGTGCCTGTTTTCCAATATGCAGCCATCTATCCATATGTCTCTTATTCAACACTATATTGTAGTTGGCACTATATCCCTCCACTGGGGGGGAATTTGAACTTTCCTATGGATCCCTATCATTAAATAAAACTCTAATCAGCAAACACTATAAAGATATTACTGAGATGTTGGTATTTAACGGGGAAAATTAAAATTTGAATAAAGGGGAAAAGAGTTTTATGACAATTACAGATTGCTTCACATAGTGATAAAGTCCTCATGTTTAAATAATGCACCAAAACATGCTACAAATTGCATTATACATATCACATATAAATCCATTTGCCTACCACACTGACAGCCAACCCTATGTTTAGGACGATCATGAAAGAATAATGTGTCCAACTAAAATGGAAGTACACGGGTAATAAAAAAAATGTAATTATCCAATTTGGAATTCAAGTGCCAGACAACATCCCAACACCAGGAAAAAGTATCATTGTCTTTTTAATGACAAGCAGCACTAACTTTTGTTGTATGTCACATTCATGATACATCTCAGACCAGTTCTAACACAGATACTGCAGTGGTCCAACATATTTTAGTGTGACAGCTGTACACGCTTTTGGTGAACATTTTCTTTCCTGAGGATCCAATAACTAGAACTGTTAACGGAAGTTACAGGTTTCTTCAAGTCATCCAAGTTAGCTTCGGCTTGAGCTTCCTACCAACAGTGCTGGAAATATTCCAGCTGTATATAGTGGGTGCATTGTAGCCTATATTCAGATGGAAGCCTGTTTTGAGTTTGTTTTCGTGTTTTTTGGTTTTAGTGGTGTTCTATTTTCCATTTCAACACTGGACCTGCGTCAAGTGAAACTGGGTGTGCAAGTAGCATGTGAGATACAGACTATGCACAATTAGTGTCGCCGATGCATCTCTTCTCCTATTTTTGCCTGCTGCATTAGCTCAAGTTGAACTCAAGGAGTTACATTTCTAGCAGTGTGCCAGGATTGAGATGTGTAATAATAATAGATGGGAGTTAAAAAATAATGGGGCATGACCCTAAGATTGGTAAAAGCAGTTAACTGCTTACATCCCTGCATACCATTCAGATAATTGACCCCAACACGTAAAAAATTAAAAGGGTCCTTTCATTCTCCTGTCTCCTAAGACTTGAGGTTCTTTTCCAATTTTAGAAGCCCTGCTATTCTGTGGAAGGACTGTGGAAAACAAGTATAGGATCCAAAATCAAGAGAGAGAGAAAGTGGTCATCAGTTCTGTTTTAATGCTTACAAAATATTAAACTCTAATAATCCAACCTTCATATTTAAACTCTATTACTTTTCACATTTCTCAAAAACAGATTTCCTGGGCTCTAAGCATTTGGCAATATATGTGAGTGGGCAAAGTACTATTTCTTGGATAACATACGTATACTATGTATAATAAAACTGTATTCCAGTCTAATACCTGTGGCTTACAGTTTTAGGCCTACAAGCTTCCGGCCTTCTGTCTATTACAGTGTTCAATAAATAATTCCTTGACTTGCAGACTGAACACAATATAAGCTTTCCCCAACTTCTTTGTGAATACCAGGTCAACGACCCCTTTACATTTTAAAACACAAGCAGTAGGTACCTGTGAATATTTGTGTTGGGGCAAACTATGCTGAGCCTACTTTTGTGGCATCTGAGTACCTCACCACATTTGATTTCTTGACACTGTTTTTTACTATGCCGGTTAAAGAACAGTGGTAATATTGGAAGATCTGGCTTGGAAAGGACCTCAGGAGAGAATCTCTTGCCCCAGAAGCTGATTGAAAATGATAAAGTTATTGCCTGGACACCTCTCCACTGGCTGAGTGAAGTGCAGTGTTGCAGACTTGTTGAGGTTTGCCTGCCTTCCTGATGGCAGAACTAGTGTAACCATGATAGTCACTATGACGGATAGCGTATGAGACAATACGCTGCAAAGATAGCCCAAAATGAAAAAGCTGGATGAAAGCTTTAGGACCTCTACTTGGAGAGAGAGTAACAGTATGCTCTAGTCTCTGCCAGTGAAGATAGTAATGCTGTAAGAGGCTTACTGCATGCGTGCAGGAGATTTGTGACAAAAAGTTAGAACTCCATGTCAAGCCTTTCATGCAAACAATAAATATTACTTCTGCTCATAATCAGACTTTTCTCCAGCATCGTCTTTGAATGTTGAACCTTTTTCAATTAATTAAAAACTATGCACTGCAGAGTGCATATTTTATCAGCCCTCAGCTGCTTAAGTGTCTAGAAAAGACCAGGCAGTTTTTCTTTTTCCAGGCAACCCAGAGCAAGTACTTGCAAGGGTCATATCTTTTTAATTATCTTTTCTCTCTTTGATTAATTATTCCGTCTGACAATAGCGTGTTTCTAATGCTATTCACCTGCCTTTGATGATTGACAACTTTTCTGTCTGATTCAAAGCAAACAGCTGCTGCCATGATTGCCTAGCAACCAGGATGTGATGGATGAGGCCCAAAGATGGATGGCTGCAATAAATCATGTCTCCAGCTATAAAACTGAAAAAAGGGATAAGAATAAAAGCGAACAAAAAACAAAACAAGGTTTCTCCCCATGAGTGCACTCAGCTCCTTACCAATTACACCTGAAATGGACTTTGTGTCTATTAATAGCAAAGTTTTCTAATCAGTAAGAATGCAGTGATGCCATTTGTATCAAGGTGTGTTTACAATTGTTCCAGCAAATTGGCACTTGTACTTCAATTACCGACTATGTCGCACAAGTGCAAGGGTAGGAGATCAAAGTTTTTCCTTCTTCTGCAGAAAGCTCTATAGAAAACAATTTTTTTTTATAGTTTCTGTAATACTGGATTTTAATGAAGTGTATAAATCTTACTCTTCCTTATTGTTGGCAGCTGAGAAACAATACCAAAAGTAAAATGAAAGGGATTTGTGGAAGGAATAACAAACATCAGATCTCTGCTAAACTTTGTTTAAAAAACTTACACAACGTTAGTGATCATTTTGTGAAATGCATGCCATCATGCTATATATTGTTTATTAGACGTTGTTATAACTCTTTCCCACTAAAAAAGCTTTTTGCAATCAAGAAAACAGTTGATTTGACTCAAAAATGATTCAAAAATATTATCTACCTCTACAAACTAACCTAAGTTAAAACTGATTTATTTTAATGAAAAGCTATTGTAGTCTAACTTTTCCTATCATTTTTATTTAATTTCTACAGTATGTGCTATACAAGAAATATTAAATTCAGTTAGCAATCTCAAAGTCATACTTGGCACTGATCTTGAACCGCTTGCCCCAAATGCTTGTGCATGAATGCATGATTATTTTAATATTCTATTTTACTCATTTCTGAAACTGCTTTACACTGTTGCAATAAGTACACATTTCATGATAGTCACTGCCTACAGTTCCAAGGGACTCACTCAAGACCTAATTGCTCACACAAGGCTGCATCCTTAATTCTTCCAGCAGGTGGGGGTGTCCTGGTACTAGGAGGAGTACTTCCAAAAAAGTAAGTGCTTACCCTGGCTAAGCATATAGACAAACTAGCCAGCCCAAGTACCAAGCACCTGCAGGTAAACTCTACAGTTTAAAGACTCCCTGAAATGGATGGAGAAGGTGGATGGAAGTGAAAATTGTAAACACTGAAATAATTTTACTAGAACATGGCTTTCTTCACGGTTGTAGTATCAAAATGTAGCCAGTCAGTGAAAGGAAGTTGGATTGTGTTAATCTTTTCACATGCATATTTTAAAACATATTTTTATACTAGACCTGACAATGTCAGACAATGTTTTGTTTAGCAGCTACAGTCCTGTTTATACTTTAACGTTATGTACAGTATGTAGCTGTGTTCATGCAAAAGCTTGCCTGTATGCTTGTAATAAGCCATAGATTTGTCTCTGTTATAATAATCATTAAATGTATCCCATCGAAGCGCTCTCTCTCTCTCTCTCTCTCTCTCTCTCACACACACACACACACAGCCCCTAAAACAACTGTAAGGCACTCCTATAATGACCAGCTAGTATCTGGTAACAAACAATGAGAAAGCAAAGCCATCAATCAAAATGTGCACATCGAGGCCTCCACTCTGTCCCAGCTCATCCAGCTCTCAAGTTACAGCTTTACACGGCAAGTCTAAATAATATTCAAAATGATAAATGGCACTATAAGCCTGATATCCATCATCAATCTTTTTTTAAGGAACATCCATCTTCAATAATGCACGTTTGAATCATGTGAAACTGAGAGCTCCCAGATTCATTTACACAACCCCCAGCAAGCTGGTGCTTCTTGAATGATAGGTGTCAGCCAGTTTCTCCCAACTGCCAAACTAAAGGAAAAAAAAAAAAAAACCAGAGAGACAGAAAGAGAGAAACGGGGGAGGGGGGGGAGAATAAAAGCTTAAGAGATTTGAACAACAGGACTTAGCAGATAATATGAAGGAACATAACCTCTTCAGTCACTCTGCCAATCTACCCCCCTCTCACCACACACACATACACTTTCTCTGTCTTCCTGTCTCCTTCTCTCTCTCCAGATCAGTACTACTGTTGTAGCCATGCAGTACTGAGGGGAAAAGACAGCACTGCATGAAACTATGCTGTCCCCATACACACTCACACACACACACACACACCCCTCCCTCTTCGCTGTCTGGCAGGGACCATTTGATAAATGACACATGTCATTCTGTCAGGAGGAAAGGGTGGGTCAGTGATATATGGCTCTGCTGAAAAGGAAATCGACTGTTTGGCATGGTGCAGCTATTCTCCACCAGGATTTAGTTTCAGAACTCTAAAATGAAATCTACAATGTTTCAAGTGCATGGTTAGGGCAGGCTGACGTGAGGCCCAAGGAGCTTTTTTTTTTCATCCTCTCTCTGCCCTTCAGTTTTCAAAAAACTGTTCCACTGACTGGAAACTGCAAAAGAACATACATCTATCAAAGTCTTCAATAGTTATGATCCATGATAAAATTTAAATAGGTTGAGATTTCTATTTTTATTTATTACTGGGGGGGGGAGAATGGCATGCAGGCTTGACACAAAAGCAAGATAAAAATTAGCATGTTTGAAGTAATCGTCCCACAGCTTGACATCTGCATAGTAAATTTTAAAGGAAAAAAATGTGTCAGGCAGGCTTGAGCTGCTCCCTCCCTCCCCCCCTCTTTCATTAGCTCACTGGCAGGGTGGCACTTCTGAACCTCATTACTGCAAGAGGATTTATGAAGCTGAACCCAATGGCAAAGAAAAGGCATCTGTCAATAATTGTAGGGAGCTGCACTCACAGCTTTGAAATCTCATTAAGTATGCAGTTATCAGGCATAAAGATCAAAAACATTACTCAACTCCGACAGAATCTTATGGAGGAACATTAATTAGCAACAGGCCTACAGTACAAAAAAAAAAAACAGACTTCCTCTCACACCTGCCCAACCCACAAACCAAAAGAAACACTCCCCCTCCCTTCAGAAAAAAATAATTCCCAGCATCTGAGACTGATCAAGTACATGAAACGAGAGAGAGAAAAAAAATTCAGTTGAGACAGTCTTGGCGGTGAAGAGAGAAAAGGAAGAAGCTGTCAAAGTTGAGAAGGATGTCAGCACTGGCCCTGATTACAAGGGCCTATACAGTTCCCAGGCCTTTTATCATCCCTGCCATCAAAAACAGACTCTGTGTCACAGATGGATGACTGATGGCTGCCAGTCTTGAACACCCTCGCCAAGCCTCAGGAGGCCCCTGCTGAGATCTGGCCCTCCAGCAACAGGCTTGACCTAGCAGGAAAAGGACTTCAGGCACAGAGCCCAGTCCCAGAAATACTCAAAAACAGCACCCTGCTCTATGCTGCTCTTCCTTTAGAACAATTCAGTAAGAGGTTGGTTTGGGATTGTTTGTTCAGCTTACAGAAGTTAAACATAATACCTCTTCTCCCCTCTACACAAAGACTATGTATTATTTGAAAACAACACGGGGGGGGGATATTTGTTCACTCTACATTAACTGTATTTTTCTACTTTTCTTTATAGTTCACATTCTAAGCTTGATTTGTACACTCAGTTGCTTAGAAAACACAGAATAGTACAATATAAAATGGGTTGGGGAGAGACCTACAAGCATGTAGACAAAAACCAAGTGATCTTTGCAGCATGAAGTATGAAGTGCAACTAATTAAGAACTATGACCACCTCAATATTTTTGTTTTAGTAATATCCTACTGCTTATCTCACTTTACATCTTTTTCCCGATTTCCTCCCTATCAAAAAACTGCTTGCAAACAATAATTTAAAGCTACTTCTAAAAAAAAGAAAAAAAAGTCATCCCCACTTGGGTTTATACCCACAAAAGTTCTCTCTTGCTACTTGCTGAGCTTCATATGTTTTATATTTCCCATAATTCTGCACTACAAGTATTAAATTGATAACTACTCCATTTCTGTTATTTACTATGTTATTCATTTTAATACAACATACAAATTTGTCTCTTATTTCATGAGATATACAGTGATATTTACATGTCACTGGCAGCATCTGTAAAGATTAGCTTCTTAACTAACTATATTTTTAATGGATTACACACAACTAGCTGAGATTCTCTGCCAGTTAGAGACTTACCCATTTCCAAAATCCATTCATTTAAAAATTAACGTCATTTAAATAAAAGTGTCATCTTTGACAAAATAAGGAACAGGAAGTTTAGCTTTAAACAAGATTTTTTAAAAGAATTTTACTTAGAGTGTTACAATAAGGTGTTTATATTTTTTCCTGTGCTTACCATATTACTTTTATTATGTGTAGCATCAAAGTGATTATAGCAATTACATCTAACAGAATTAATTATAGAACATCCCATCATTCCTGAATACATAATGCATTAGAGGTAAGCCAAAGAAAGAAAACATCTTGATTGTAGTAACTATTGTCGGAATAAATTTCTCCTCAAGCATAAAGGCAAAACTAAAGTCAAAAATTTAAGAAACAGAGAGGCAATAGATGTTTAAAATATTAACTGCTGACATGTACTTGTAAAATCAAGTATATTTTTAAAATAGAGATACTGGTCTGTTTAAAGCTGAACTGGCAAAAATAACCATATAAAATCCATTAAAGATATTTTTTATCATAAAAAATGGAAACTAGCCAATTCACCCAACAAATGTGTTAGTACATAAAGACAAGAGTGTGTGGTGAAAGAGTCACAAGCCTTTAAGTATGCAAAATAAATTCACTCAAAGCTTCATTAATATTAATTTAAATTCAGAACCTATTTACATTAAATTGTTCATTAAAAATTGCCTATTTTATGCAACATGCATTCCACAAAGAACACATAAGAAACTGAAACACAGGGCTCAATTTAATGATAAAAATGAAATATCAAAAGTAAATGAATTTCAGTCATTCCAAACATATAATAAAACAGCTCTTTCTTCTACATAAACTTGTTAAGTTTGGCGGGAGTTTGGTAGAGGGGCATGAAAATTGTATTACTTTCACCCACTAGAAGCTTATGGAGGTGCCCTTTTGACCTCTCTACCTTAATATAGTTTTGCTAAAACAAGAATTATTCATGGCCAGCACATAACAACTACTTCCACAAAAATGTTTGTTTATTGTGAATGTGCTTAATGATGTGAAAGATCAGAAGTTTACTCTAAACAATGTCAAATTTACTCTAACCACTTTAAAAAAAAACCTAATATGAAAAAGAAGGAGAGTTGAGTGGTAACGTGGGTTGGGAATGGAAAGTTCTTCATTTGGTGAACTCCCATGCCCACAAATGTAGTGAACTTACCCGATTCCCAAACAGCTGTTCTGGATGAAGAAAAGAGAGTCATAATTAATAACACGTGTCCTGACATTATGAACTAATAATTTATAATTAAGCACAAACCCAAAGTTAGATTATTCTTGAAGAGACACACCTTTACTGTCTCAGCAAACAAGATAATGGCAAAAAGCTTTCAGGTATTCTATGACCTTTTGGTGATTGTTTTTTCCCCGAAGTATATAACATTGATTGTTTTCTGGAAATTTTTATGAATACAATTAAAAATGTTTAAATTCTGTAGACTATTGAATACTGATGGACTATCAGTTGTCTAAAAAATATCTTTCAGTGGTAACATTGGGAAAATTATGGGGATGAAGTCATATTCTTTGTTATAACAATACCTTTATCTGAACCATTACAGTTTTTTCATGTAAATGGTCATAAACAATTTCAAGCACTTATAATGTTCTATTCTGCATTATTATTCTTAAAAAACTACAATGCATTCTGCTCATGGATGATGGCTTGAATCCTTTGAACCAATTTTTGATGTAATTTATAAGTAATGTTGTATTCAGTTAGTTTTTCCTTGATTTCATGTTTCCAGTTTTCATGCTTCAGGTAATGACACACAAAAAAAAGGAACACATCCATTGTTTAGTGGGATTTTTAAAATTAATTTAATGACTAACTGCAAATGCTAGAAACTAGAATTAATCTGTCTGGATAAAAAAAGGCTTACAGACATTTAAATGCATGTATCGGGACACTTTATCAACCTAACATAAAATTGTCATCTTATCTTATTATATGACTATTTTATGCATGTGTCAAAGAATTTAAAAATGAATGCCTGTCTATTCAGTCTAATTACAACTGCATATTATCTGTCTGGATGTACCAGTCCATACCATTGTTACTAAATACAATATATTGTATTCACCTTTCATTTTTAACTTCAAGCACATAAACCACAATTTGGGGTGTAATGGGGAAAAAAAAATCCCAGACTCGAACATCTAAGTATCATTTACAGATAACACAGGATTGCGCTAGATGTATGTTATTTTCAGTACTATATATACACACACACACAAACATACACACATGCACCCCTACTTTGCAATATAGTATTTTAGGCATTTTTACAGTTCATCTAGTAGTTGTGTCACGAAATGGGGCTGTATTCAAATTTACCAGACTGTATTTGGATGACCTGAGAAACAGTCAAGACATTGGATTAAAATATAGACTACTGTATGTTAAGGCTAGCTAGTTACAAGGTTTGTACAGAAAGCTACTTGTGAGACCACTTTACACTATGGTTAATGATTTCTTTTCCCTCACTCATTTATCACTACATGTATATGTAATCATGTACACAACATATTTTAAAATTTACCATGCACTTCACCCTGAAGGTGATCTTTTCTATACTCTAGTTTACACTAATCCTGAAAACAGCATTGATAAAAAGGAACCACTCTAATCCTGCTAACTCACCCTAGCTTCACTGCATTTCCCATAACCCTGCAGCAGTCACAATTCATTCTAATCACTTTACAAAACAATCTTTAGTAAAAAGAGGAAAAATGCAGACTTGTGAGCCAATTTAAGAAATAACTGCTGATACATCAGTTATTGACTATTTCACTCCTGCTCATGATAGCGCTCAAGGCAAAACTGAGAACAAAATGACAACATCAACCACACGCAGTAAACTGTGGCCCAGGAGAGCACTGAAGCCCTAATTGACAGCTGTCAAGCTAATGGGAACAATGGCAGCTGATTCTCGAAAATTCTGTTTTCCAGCAGGCTATTCAGTGGAATCTATCAGGCCTTTTTACATTTATGCCCCATTTTCTTTTTGCATTGTTCCTCATACTTTGCAGAAAAAAAGCAGAGGACAGCCATAACTAATCATTTTGTCAGCTTACTGCTAAGAAGAATCTCTGTCCAACAGAAAAATATGTGGCAGGTTTGGAGGCAAATAACATACCAAGGGCTGACACTGCAAGTACCTTTATAGGTAGTCTACTTTATCGCTACATGTACTTCTGGAGGTATGTAGGTAGTTGCCAGGCATTTATGCAGCTTCAAGCAATTCCCATGTATTAGGAAATGCGTTCAACTTCCTGAACTCATATCTACATGTCTAGAATTTTGTCTAAAGACTTGTGTTCTCTCTCAACAGAATTTTTGTTATATACTTTTGTCCTGATTTTCAAGGCTGCTGAGAACCCCCAAACCCCACAGAATTGAATGGAAACTAGAGATGCTCAGCACCTTTGAAAATTAATCTATCAGTTATATTAAAGTGTTCATGTTGATGGTATGTGCCTCTTCAGAATGTAAGCACTAAGGTTGGGTTTAGAGAGCTAAATAGAGCAGAGAAAGTGTGTGGATTATTTCTACTGTTTAGAACACATTTTAGTAGAAAAAATATCATGGCCCCAAGTTCTATAAGAAGTGTTTCAAACGCAGCATTATTGTCTGGGCCTGAAACCAGTAATTGTTCCATTCAATAAAAAAACATAAATGAGTTTCCAACAAATCATTACAGTTTCCAGTCCTTTTAAAGAGCGAGAATAGAATGCATACAGAATGTGTATTAAGTCTTTTCAGTCAATGAGAACTAAACCACATTGTTTTGATATTTTAAATAGATGTGTTTGTTAAAAATAAAAGCTATATTTTAAAGACAAATAATTATTGTTTGCATGAACCAGACTAGCCTCTATCAATATAGTATTGCTTAGCTTTCCTAGACAGTAGCCTTTAACTAATAAGTGTTTTACTCCCTTCTAACTTAAATGGTAAAAGTCACTGGAACAGCAATCGTAATTCAGATCTTTCCCTTGCATTAACAAGTGTAGTCAAAAACTATGATCCTCTGACATTTCCCCCCTAATTTATCCATGATATTCATCTGTCTTAAAGCAAAAAACTGAAATTTTCATTTTTATAGATTCTTGATTCTCAGAGACAGCTTTAGTCTTCTACAGTGTGGCGTTAACACTCAGGCTAGACATAAAGAATTTGTGCACCTGTCTGTTATGTCTGCAAGCTCTGTGCTGCTGAGAGTTCTTTGTTGTTGTTATTCTACTCCAGACCATTAAAAGGGCCCTAATTCCTATGACATGATTATCCAGGTACCAAAGCCCATTTGTCACCTGCA
Source organism: Gopherus evgoodei (assembly GCF_007399415.2). Taxonomy (NCBI): domain Eukaryota; kingdom Metazoa; phylum Chordata; order Testudines; family Testudinidae; genus Gopherus; species Gopherus evgoodei. The sequence continues at coordinate 22,518,969 of NC_044333.1, forward strand.
GCAGAAAATTGAGTTAATGCACAACTAAAGGCAACCAGGACTGTGTAATATCAACTTGATTACATCAAACTAGCTGCAAACCTAATTCTGCTGGATGACACTGCGTGGAGCTTGTCATCTCCAATCATTAAAGCTGTCAGGAATCCATCAGGTTTACAGCTAATTAGGTGAACACTAATGAAGCTGGCAAAACAACTTTTCTTTTTTTATGGCTGAGCGGACCTTTCAGTTTGGAAAGAAAAAAAATCCCAAGTATTCTCAAGGTTGCTGGGGACTGGATTTCCTGAGTTACCAATCAGCAGACATCTTTAATTTCCCCCATCCTTCCAGTCCTTATTTATTTAATTTATTTATTTTCAGTCTACCAGTACAAAGCAATCAATTTGTCATCACTCTCAGTATGCCACATAAGCAGCCAAGCCAAAAAGAAGGGGGAAAAAATGAGAAGTTTCTTGTGCCTCATAATAATAATAAAAAAAAAAAACCAACCTCACACAGCTCACTTATTTATCTTCATGCACTTATCAACAGCATAAATGTTTTTGGTGTTTTTCCCCCACTCTTCTTAAATAAGTAGCCCTTCAGTCATTCTACATCCCCCATATCCATTAGGCAGAGGCATTCTGATAAAGTAAAGCCAAAGCTAGTGTATGGGAAAGAATGAAAGCACTCACTCTGCCAACTTCTGATTGACCATTAAGCTATTGATGAATGTGCCTGTCAGGAGAGAGACAATTAAATCAAATATGAAACAAAGTCGTTTTGACGGGTCATTTTGATAGAGCAAAACCATTCTTCCATCTCCTATTAGTCCTGCAGTCAAGTTTTTGTAATGAATATTTCTTAACTAACCTGCTATTTCTTAGCTATCTTTAAAAAGTGTAAAAAATACTTTTGGCTATGCTGCTAATAACATAATAATAATAACATTTCCAGACTGATTAATAAAACAGCATTTAGCAGGAGGCAATTATCATAATAATCATGTTTTATGTGGCAACCTAAAAGCTACAAATGTAAAAGATATATCATACATCATGACTAGTTCACTTAAACCAAAAACAGAAAGACAGTGTACTTCAAAATGTGTGAGTTCACCAGGGAAAGATTCTCCTAGAATCTTAAAGTCCAAACTATAGCTCACCTCTTTGAAGAATATATCCAACTTTTCTGAAAACCAAGTTCTTCAAAAACTGAACTAGGTTTACACCCTATACTTTTCAAATTATGTTGAAGGACAAAGTTTTGAACCCATTTTACACATATCATTATTTCAGGCACTAACCTGAAATTCAACATAATAAACTGTATTATTTAAATGAAATGTTTGTCAGAGTATATTACTATTGCACTTTAAAACATTCCAAACTTTCCAAATGTCAGTATGTAGATTAAGACTACAAAATCTACTGTGAACAAGTATAGTTTCTGTTACAAAAACAAGTATGTTAAACTTAAATGTACACTTGAGGAGGTGAGGAAATGTACACACAGTTGTGTATATTTTATGTTATTCATTGTGTTGCTTGCTGCTTACTAAGTTCAAATCATGCCGCTTTGAGAGCTTGACATATTTCTATGTGCACTGGTAGATTTTTTAAAGCATTTCTTCTGACAATGCTCTCATAAGTAGCAGGATTACTTTATTTAAGTTTTAGTAGGTAACACTGAATGGCCTAATTAAAAGTACTGCTATAACCACTTGGGAAACCACTACATTCATGCATACATATGGGTCTCTCCTAAAGAATGCACCATGAGTGCTTCAGTCTACACTTAAATTATTGGACCCCAAACTAGCTAACCCTTCCTAATGAAGAGAGAGACTATATCTCTACCCATTCAGTGTAAGTATCATACATATCAAAATGCATGTCCATGTGATTATGTCACAAAACTAACCAAAAGTCTCTAAAGTTGCACTGACAGAGAGTTGACAGGTCATATATGATGTCACTCAGTCTGGCGTTACCATAGCAAGTGATTTATTGATGTTTATCGGGAATGAATAGATCAAAGGCAGCCAGATGACAGGCGATCAATCAGTCATCAAATCAAGGATGGCAACAGGCCAAGGAAACCTTTTCCCACCCCACATACCTCCATTATTGTAAAATAATCTTTTTATTGGGTTTTCCCCCACCCCTCAACCCACGATTTGGTTCTTCCAGAAAATGCTGCTCAAGTTTAAGAGGAGCTGGCATTCAAGGCATAAAGAAACAGAACAAAATCCACAAGGACAAAAGCCGAGAAAAGAATTTCTTTAAAGGGGAAAAAAAAGGGGTGGGGGGTAATGCAAACCCAGCATCAAAAATACTGGCTAGTTATCGGACAATACACCCTTTGCATTGGTTTCCTTTGCAACTCCCCAGTTTGGGCTCATAAATGAAAAAAATCAATAGGATTGGGGAAGAGGTTTTCAAAGAAAGTGACCAACTAGGTGGATCTGTTGGTCCAGTGGAGGTGTCTCCAGTGCAGCACAAGGGGAAGAGGGAGAAAGATAAACTTGGATAAAGGAGTCTTGTCTATGGTTTGATCTTAAAGTAACATTAAAAGCCTGTAATATCACTCTGTGCCACTTACCACATATACATACATAAATACATACATACATTAGCTGTTTACAAAGAAATTATCGATGTCTTTAACAAACTGCTTGTGAGTGTGTGAAAAAAGGGGATGGAGATTGTATAGGGAAGGACGGGGAGAAAATCAAAGTGAGTGCCAAAGCAGAGATTGGAAATGAGCAACGTTTACCTCTCTTTTCCTCCACCTCTACAGCCACACACATCTTTTCAAGGTTCACCTCTATTATCTGATATCCCTCGTTTTCACGAAGTGTTGTCCCCAAAACAGAGGGATGGGAGGGGGGAAGGGAACAGGGGAGCTGGGAATAAACCAAAAGTAGGAAAAAAGACCATCATGCCCAACCTCCAGCCCCAAAGGGTGGGGGGGGGGCGGTAAAGCCACAGTGATGTGTCTGCCTGACCAAGTTTACTCTGCAAAATCCACGGCGTGCAACGTGCAATCCCGGGGAGCGAGGCAGAACGGGAGCTCAGCCCAAACCCAACTCGCTCTGCCCGCCGGAGAGCGGCTATGAAAGACAGAGGCGAAGCGAGAGAGAAGAGGAGAGAGGAGAAACAAACCGCCGGGGAAGGCAGCTCTCGTACCTGCTGCGCGCCGGGGCGCTTGCTGCTTCCTCCTCGGCATGCTGAGCTCCTGCTGCCGCCGCGGGTGCCAGGAGGGGGTGGGCTGCCTCGGGGCGGGGGTGGGCAGAGTTGCTTCAGCCCCGGAGATCCGGTGAGCGGCTCCAGGCTCGGCGGGCGGGCTGGGGGGTGCTGCGGCTGTGCATGCGGCGGCGGCGGCACGCAGGGGGAGGCGGGCAGGCGGAGGGGGAAGTTTTGACAAATCGCCCCGGAGGCCGGCGGTGGGGAAGCCCCCCGACGAGTGGTGCGCGCAGGAGGGCCGGGGAGCGCCCGCCGTCCGCCCCGCCCCGCACGCCCGGTGCCTGGCCGGGCTCGGAGATCACGGCATAAAGAAGGGGGGCCGCTGGCAGGAGTCGGCAGAGCTTCAGGCTGCGCCCCTCGCTCCGGCTCGGCGCTGGAGCGGCGGCGGCGGCGGCAACAGGCAAAGCTTGAAGGGAAACGAGATGATCGCAGTGTCACTCCAACTAGTCTGCGGAGCCGGAGTGGGAGCGGGGCACCGCGCTCCCCCCCGGCCCGCGCCTTAACTCTCTGCGCAGCGCGCCGCCGGCGCCGCCAGAGGGACGGGCTGCGGGGGGGGACCCCGAATCGCCTCCTCCCCCTCCGACAGCCGGGGGGACCCCTCCTTGTGCCCATATGCTGGACACCTCCCAACTTTGCCAGCCATCGTCAAGGGGATCCACGCGGCCTCCAGCCAGGGACCCCCCCTCCCACCTTCCGGAGGTTCCCCCCTCCGCCACGGGACTCACTCCAGCCCGGCGCTTAACCAAGGGACCCCCCTCCACCCTCCCCGAGGCCCTCGCTTCTCCCTCGTCTGTCATAGCCGCCCCTTGCAGCCAGGGGCACCCATCTCCTGCCCCGGCTGTCAGGGCCAGGGACGCCCCCACAGCTGCCCACCTCGGCCCAGGAAGACGCCACCCGTCTCTGCCCGGTGAGCCCACGTCTCAGCCCCCCAGCCGTGCCACCCCCAGGCCCGCCGAGAGAAACGTGGCACCCCACTGCTCTCATGTCAGCCCAGCTACAGAGGCTGTCGGGGAGCCCCGAGCTGGGGCCCTCAGTGCAATTCCCCCTGCCGCTCCCCCAGCTACCACCCACCTACGCTCCGGAACCCTCTCTCCATAAAGGCCAGAAGTGTCAGGGCAGCTCCGCTCCCTGCACGGTGACAGCAAATCAGTCATGGGGCGAGAGAGGAGCCAGCCAGCCCGGCGTGGCTCTGGCAGGAGCAGCCCAGCTACCCGGCAGTGACACTGAGCAGCGCCGGGGAGGGGGTGGGCGGGGGACGACACCGGACCCTCTCCGGGTGTAGCGGTGCTTTGCGGATCTTTTTGCTTTTCTTTTTAAATAAACTCCCCCACCCCCTTTCCGGGCAGCCTGGAGCACTGCTTGATCCTCCCTCCCCGGTGCATTTAAAAAATACAACACAGCAACAACCCCACCCACCCCTTCCTTCCTCCTCTTCCCCTCCCTCCTTCCCAACTTACCAGCGTGCCCCGGGTCTGGGGAGCTGGCCGGCTGCTGCTGCCGCAGCAAACGCACCTCCAGCGCCCCGGCTTGCACAGCGCACACCTTGCTGGAGCCCAAGCAGCGAGCAACTCCACTTTGCACCTCTCCGCCCGTCTGTGCACGTCTCGCAAAGTACCTCCGGCTGGAGGCTCGGGGAGGTGGTAATGCTGCCTAGGTTTCTATTCTTTCAATCTTTGCAGTGCCCCGAGACGCCTTCGCTGGGGAGACTGGGCAGCACTTGCTTGCAAAAATCCCCCCCTCCCGCCACACACACTCACTCACTCACAAACTCTCCTTTGAAGGTTACTTTTTTGGGGGTGGGGGGAGGTCCAAGTTCATTGGTGAAATCCTGGGTTTAGCGAGCGCTGGCGAATCGATGCGGTGTGAGTTTGATTGTGTATTCCTGGATTGCAATAATGTACATCAGAAAAGAGGGGATGGACTCTAACGGTGTTTCAAGTGCTTTACGAACATGAATCAGAAGCGATTGCCAAACACCTTCGCGGCTGCCAATTTCACTCCCCCCTCCTTTCTTTGTGTGGCTGATAGATATTTAATGACAGCTACAGCAAATCACAGACAATCGTCTTAGTCCCAAGATGCCTTCTTTACTTAAGAGAAGTGAAGCAAACACCAGTAGCAAATAATTTTCCTCCTCTCTTTCTCTTTTTTTTTCACAGGGAGGGGGGGAAAGGATGATCTCACTTTTACGGTAAGATCAGAAAATCTCCACTCGCCCCCATTCTTCAAGATCTGGGATAATTCCAAATACCTTACTAAGTGCAGATGTTGCGTCTTCTCCTCCTGTAAAGCCGACTTGACGTTCCTTTGCTCTTGCTTCACTTTTCAAGTTGCAGGAAATTCAAATACTTTATATGAAAGGGTGGAGAAGTTTGGGTTTTGGGGAGGGCTTTTTGTATTACTATTAGATTTTTTTTTTAAAAAAAAAGTCGATCTTTAGGATGAAAAAAAATATCGCAATCGCCTAAAGTCCCCGGGAAATTGCTACTGTTGGGGAAAAACGAAACATTTCTTGCAAACAAGAAAATGGTGAGTTGTCAAATGCCGCTTGTGCCGCCAAATTCGCTCAGTTCCATTTCATTGATATTTGCTGGTTTCTTCTCACAGTTATAGTATCTGGCCACAGAAGCAACGATCAGATCTGCTTAAGAGACTACACTGAAACGTTACCCGGCCCCCTCCCCTCCAAAAATTGCGCGCGTGTGTGTGTGGCTGGCTGCGTTGTTTGCACCAGAAATAAGCGACTTTCACTGAATCGGGATGTTTTTAGCCCAGTCTCGCTCGCTCGGTCCCCCCCCACCCCCTTGCTGCTATGGCATTGCATGCCGTTAGATCCGCCCTAACATCTGTCCGTCTAACCATTGGCGCATCCATCAGTGTCACACTGACTGCACATTGCAACGACAACACATCAGACATAGCATAGACTGTGATTCAATACAAATAACTAACACACTAAACAACTTAACCAGGAAGGAGGGGATCAGCAGCAGCATACGTTTTTACAAATGTTAGGCTCGGAAAACATAACGGACTAGGCTTTAATTAATAACTCATTCTTCCTTTTCCCCTCCTCCCCCTTTACATACAAACTGGGAAATAGAAACCCTAAATAATTTAGCGTAATCCTAAAGGATACATAATTGCCAAAGGCAGTGGAGAGGGACTGGAGGAATGGCCAGGATCAGCGTGTTAAGCACTCAGACCAAACGCAGTCTCTATTTCTTCAGGGGAAACCGCTAAATCTGTATCCAATAAAACACAGATATTGAGTAATGTATAAACTGCAGTTTTTAAAGACTGCTAGCCAAGGCGGATGAAGTTCTTCAACAGACACTGTACACCATGGAGTATTTCACTTAGTTTTGCAATACGAGATGCTAAGACAAACTTTCACAGTCACTACTGAATTAAAGGGAAACAGAAAACTCTGACTTTATTACTGGTTAAAACAAAAATCAAGATGAGAACTACTTAAGGTATGGATTAAAATATGCTAGAAAAGTACAGTAGAATACAAGTAGTAAGGATGCGTTCAATTATTTCAGTTATTTACATACTATTTCTAGATGTGAGAGAGCAGATACTTATTTCAAGCCAGAAAACATGTCGATTTTCTATTAGTTAGCTCCAAAGATTCCTAAGCAAAGTTCTATACCAGCCAATCATTATTTTCTGCAAATCCAAGGAGTTTTTTTCCCTAAGTCTGCTCATCTTTCACCACATGCATGCTCCAATATAACCTTACTGCGTTCACTACACCGTCCATGGCATAGGACACTGGACTCTGGCTCAAGGATTCAAGAAGGTTTATACAAGGGGAAAGGGTTAAAAGGTTTTTTATGCTTTGCAGTTCTGGAAATTCGCAGTTACCTTTACTTTCTTCCATTATAAATACTTCGTCTAGGTTCATGTGTTTGCTGACATTTTTCCTGTTGCAGTTTATATATATATATATATAGAGAGAGAGAGAGAGACAGGCATGGCATGCCTTTATTAATTCTGTGGCAAGTAGATATCAAAGAGCAGCTTTCATTCATGTATACATAGATAAATGCTTGGGAGATGCCAGCAGATTTCAACAGCAGCAGCTTAACGATATCACTAAGGGAGACATTTGTAAGAAAACCATAACTACACATTAAAACATTCATCTTGTTTTTAGAAGGGTCAACAAAAATTTATGAGAGGTAGTAATCTAGTAATAATGCACCGTTTTGAGATCATCCCTTTTTGATGTGAGAAGCTAAACTTTCTGTAAACAGTAATTGGTGGGCTTTTCCCAGTTGAATTAGAAATAGTAACACTCCCTCCCTCTCTCTGTCCCCATATATAATATGTATGCATAGTATAAAGTGCCCAAACAACCAGCAAGTTGTAGAACAATTTGATGTGTTAACTATTTGGATTTTTTTAAAAAGGAATTTAAAAATCTATTGAACTCTCCACCAGACAAATTACAGACTAAAATGCAGATTCTGTAAAGTGCATCAGCTTCTCTTAGGGTCACACTCTATTACAGAAGATCAGAACCCGTACTTTTATTAAGTGTAGCATTTACAAACATAATGCATAAAATCGATGACTGTACAGGCTATAACCACAAAGACTCAGCACACAAGACTCAGCCCTAAGCTTGCTTTTACCGGTAGTTTTAAAACAAGACACACATTATTTATAAGAAAAGTTTCATAATTAGACAGCCATCGCTACTGAATTTCACATCTATTAAGAATGTTTAATAGTTTAACAGTTCCACAGTTTGATGGCCTTCTTTGGCTCTATATTTTCACCATTCATTTCATTTTCCTGCAGCATAGTGTAACAAATTTACTAAGCCAACCTGTTAAAACCAACATTAAAAAAAAAAAAGCAGGTACCACACTGAACCGACAAACACTCCACTGAAATTAACTATTAATTAACAATAAATAAAGATCAATATTAAAGTGTATTAAACTGATGAAGAAAAATACCTTTTACAAAGTAATGAGTTATTTGCTGTTTCCTTGTACCTTTCCCTTTTTTAAGCAGAGTACTGCTGTTTAGTCACTCATTCATTTTAAGTAAGGAATGCAGAGGTGTGTGGTTAAGTATAGGTGAAGCTCTTTTCAGAGATTGATTTTTATTATTGGTTGAGTGCTTTTCAGGAGGTTCACACACGATATGTGACTTGCTTGCTCTTTGGCTACTTTCCATTCAGTCCAAATAACTTTCAACTTGCTAATATCTGGTTAATTTTGGCGTCTTCCTTCTCTTCGGTGAAGGCAAAAGAACTAACCCTAACTGACCTGGTCTTCACAAGTTGAATGTCATTAGCAGTGAATTAAAGCATCTAAGAAGAGTTCCACATTAATGTTTGGGCCTCTTGAAAGGCTAGAAGTAGTGATAAACTAATTTGTGAACAGAGTTAATGAAACAGAAAACACTATAAATAGGGAATCTCAGGACTAGTTCTTATCACGCAAAAGAACTGAGGCACTGTTATCGCTGGAGGGTGAAAGAGAGAGAAAATGTTTGCTAAAGTACCTTGAAGAAGTAAGTAAGATAGAAGAAAAGAAGTTGGTTGTGGAAGAGCAGCATAAGACTATTTCAGTTCTTAGTATACTAATCTTTGACTAATTACTGCTATCTTCTAGGAATGAGCTATCTAAACAAGATCTAGCTATCTCTTGCAGATCTGGGTTAATGTGAAAGATGAACTTACTTACATTGGAAGCACATATTCCGAAAGATCTATTTGCAGTAGCCACACTAGACTGCCTGTTGTTAACTTTGAAAGTTCTCATAGCTCGTTTGAAACAAACAACATAATACAGTCAATTGTCATATGTCATCGTTTTCTGTTTTTCAAGAGAGGATGAACATATATTTTAAAAGCTTTGTGAGGCATTATCGAAATGTAACAAATGTGCAGAAAGTACCTTGTTTTCTACTGGCTAAGGACAAAGGAGAAACATACACATCAGTATTATAATAGATTAATACGTCTCTGACAAATTTGATTTTAAAAAATTCCACCACCAAAAACAATACTTCATTTCTGTAAAAGCAAAACATTGGTAGTAATAATTATAACTGCAGTAATAAATCTGAGACGAGATTAAAGAAATTTTATAAGAGCTACACAACTTTATTAGAACACAATTCTTTAAAAATGCCTGTGAATTCCCAAACCTCCTGAATACACATGAATAAGTTTTCCTTCGGGCTAAAATCTTTGCTTGAATGTAAATTGTTTTGGTATCTGAATTTACACAGCAGCCAAGTTTGTTTTTCTTAGTTCAGTAGCTTTGCTTTAACGAACCAGATGTTTTGTCTGTAAATTCTCCAAAGGACTTTTACAGTTATGACATTAATAAGCCTCAACAAAAATCAGAGCTTGGATGTTAATGCTACTTTGATCAGAATTGGGCATCTTTGGGAGTGCATTTGATAGGAAAATAGGAGAATGTCATAACCCTAATGATTTGAACTATCCCTTCCAACCCCTCAGCTAATATTTTGTAAAATACTTTGACTCCATAGGAAGCTGAAAATAATTCCCGTCCCCCAGACTTTAACCGCATATCTAAAAGCCACTGTGAGAAACTTTGATGTAGAAACACTGGGAAGGTGTAGCAAGCAAACTCCATTAGCATATTTAGCTTTTACTAGCACGATCCCCGCGTTCTAACAAAAAAGGTAGCTAGTTTGTGTACACCGCCTGAATTCCAGTTCCCTAAATTTCACTCTAACATCTCTGTGCTATATATAAACGTGCCCACTGAGCGATTTTCACCAAGAGGGCATGCTGGCGCCCATTTAAAAGTGACACCTTTTATCTCCAAATTATTGCACTGAATCTTGGAGGCAAATGAGTCTTGCTAGTGCTTTCAAGGCAGTATTACTTAAACAGAGAGTTCATAAAATCCCTCCCATAGTCTCTTACAAGCTGTTTAAATTCTGCAGCAGCGATTCTTCCTGCAGAGGGGACACTGCATTGATCTCGTCCCTCTTTGGTCTGCTGCGGAGTCCCACAAGGAGACTCTTTTAGAGGTGCTTTGTCAATCCTTGACATCAGTCATGACAATAAAGTGGAGTAAATCCTTCTTCACACAGCACGTTGGCTGAGTCAAACAAGTCCATGAATTAAGTTTAGGCTCCAACAGAAGTTTCCCTTTCCTGCCCCTGCTGTGCTGCTGCTGCAGCCTTGCCTTGCCTTTCCCCAGAGAAAAGTTGGGAACCGTGGGCGTGTTTAGAGGGCTTATCGCAGCTAATGATACATTTCAACCAAGGAAAGCAGAGTTGTCCCTTGAACTACCCGGAGCCCCTGCAGACATGGGCTCATGGAATTAATTCGGGGGCAAACTTCATCAGGAGTGCAGCCATAATCCCCCCCACCCATCCAGCTTCCGTCTCACAAACTGTGGTGCTGGAACACCGAGTGTCACGACCCGATCTGATCCCTCTTCACCCCCAACTGGATGTGGACTGCACTTTTTGGTGTGCTAAAACCAGAGCTATCGTCGCAGTTCAGTCTCACTGAATTATAACTTTTTTGCTCAGAAGGATCTAAGGTCTCCGAAGGAACAACTGGCCGTTGCTTCGAAGAAAATAAGCAATACCATTCACCGCTACTGTAGCGTAATGGATTAACTTGGGCAGTAGGAAACTTTTGTATGAAAAATAGTTACAGATTTTTGAACTTGACCATATGTGACAACAAAAGCTATTGTGTTAGCACGAGGTGTTTAGTTACTTTTATCTATACAAGGTTTGGGAACGTTTGTATAGACTGGCAGTGATCCTGCAGCTGGTTAGGTCGAAAGGCATTTGAAGGATGGGGGGCGTGGAGGGGAAGAGCAGGAAAGTACTTTCCTTTTCTTTCTTGCATTACCTGAAAGTTGTCATTGCACAAGTAATACAAATTGCTCTTTGCAGAACGACACCAACCACAGAACAAAACGCCTGTGATTTAATAGAGTAACAATTTTGCAGTGCAAAGATTCATCTCCCCCTTTATTAAAAAAATAAGTAATCTTGAGGTTGGTACTAGATAAAGCGTAAACCATAACAAAATCTTCCTTTCTGTTTTGACTAGGTGGGAGATAGTCGTCAGAAAAAAATTAATCGTCTGGCAGTACTTTTTGTTATTTTGCACATAAAAATCAGATGGAGATGATCGTATTTTTTTAAAAGTTGTCAATTTCTAAAAAAATAAATAAATAAAAAAAATCACGATCTGACAAAATGTCCTTAACTGGCTTATGATACAGCGCTGGAAGACCTAGGGAAGGAATTGCTAAATTACTGGATAGCCAAATGAAAAAAATATTGAAAAAGATCTTGTCTCTGCCACCAATCAGCATTAGCTGCCTGTACAAGAGGAGATGGGTTCAGTTTTCCCCTAAGGCATAGGCAAAGGACACCGATTTCTGTATTACAAATTAGTCCTATCTAAGGTAGCCAATACAACATTCAAAATACGGTAATTATTACAGTTAAGTCTGCGGAACATGATTCCCTCTCGAATGCACCCGCCCTACGTGCACCAGAGGTGTTACAATCTGAGGGGCGCCCCCTGGTGACGTACGGTTGGGGTCTGGTCGCGTTTCCATTAGAAACCATCTCTTCTCAGAGACTGGCACGATTCGGCATGAGGCTCAGTCCTCAGCATGAGCCTTGTGGTTCAGACCTTTCGTTTGAATTCTGCAACTCAAAAATGGCTTTGTTCTCAGCAATGAAATTTTGCAGGCCAGGAGGCCATAACATGGCATCCAGACAGTGGGCATGTCAGACACATACAGATGACATATTGCCTCGTAAATTGTGCTTTCTGGACATGCCCACTAACTAGCCTTTGATAGGGATTTATTGCAGTTTATATGAGGAGTACAGTACCTGGATGGTTTTAAAGAGAGAGTTTTAAAGAAATAGACACATGCTTCGGTGTCAATGATCAAGTGAAAGCCCCTTGCAAATGCATTCACATGAGAGTAAGGAACTGCTTTAGCCTGACCTCTCAGAAATCTATGGATTACAGGGCCCCCGCAGTAGTAACAATGACACCACCTATCTCAATGGCTCCTAAATAGACATCACTCATCATACCAGTGACCAACAGCTTACAGTACAGGAGTTCCGCATGCATCGTCCGCTGAGAGTTGGGATTCACCCTCCCCAAAAGCATAGTTAAAAATAACACGCACATTCAAGGTATGTTAGTAATATGACGTGAATCGCAGAAGCAAAAGCACCAGTCCCGTGGTGCCTGGGTGGTGGCAGCAGGTATGGCGCATAACAGCTCTCATCCATGCTATATCAAGACAAGCAAAGAATCAGACTTGCCAGTTATATCCTGGCTCAAATCAAATTCCCCACAGTCACCTTACAACAGAGTTTGTGTCGATCTGACACGAAACCACACCGATCTCCCACCTGACTATAAATTCGGTAGAAGCAGTTAGAACCCACCATTCCAACTGGGACCTTAGCACTGCAGGTACATTGGGGGACGCAACCTTACTGGCTGTGTGTGTATTTGTGTATCAGTCACCCATTGGCAAGGAGAGCTCTGCCACTGCTAAAGCGCCTCCTCGCTCAACCCCTGCAGTAGTTTAGTGCTACTAAAGTCACGCCAGCATTTGCTGTCGTAGAGACTTTTAAATTGGTAGCTTCGGCTGATCTACAGAAACTGCACTTCAGAAAATAGCTCTCCTGCTTCACTGAAATGATTGAGTGAAGCCGGGCACCTCAAAGGCTCTCAATCAGCAAATAGGGTCAGCTGCTGGCCACTAGTCTGAATCTGGAGGGAAGTAGCCACAGGAGTGTTTGAAAGGGAGGTAGTGGAGAGAAAAGTTTAGAAAAAAGGGAAGAGATGAGGTGCACTGAATAATCCCAGGATCTCCTCATGCCTTCTAAGGACAGCCCTTAAACGGACCCATTCTCTCTCGGGACACCGCCGGATTTAAAACGTCCTGGGAAATCCCATTTCTGTTGCTTAATCCTGTATGACATAACCTGATGCTAAGGTGTTCGCATAAAGCAATGAATAAATTGTCTGCTGTTCCCTATTAATCAGACATCAAGGGCCTGAGGGTTTGCTGACAAGCACGTCTTTCTTTGTGATTTAATTCGGTCCTAATATCAAATCCATTGGAGTATTGAGTCCTAAGCAACTCCTTGCAATTTTATTTTGCAGGTATCCACAAAACTACAAGTAAAGGCTGCAAAGGGATTCCTGCAACCCAGACAGCTATGCGGATTGTCTGCAGGGCTCCTGTTACCGTATTTAGTTATATACCCACCACAACTAAATTTTTTCAAAGACATAGGATCCAAACCAATGTTAGTTGCACGCATTCAATTCATTAGAGACAAACATGTCCATCCAGTTTTTAATAATAAGGGCAAATTTCGCACATATACCTTTGATCCATGTACATCTTCCTCTTGCAAGGTTTTAAGAACCCTGAAAAGCAAAACTGGATACATTTAAAGTGGAGAACTGAGACATTTGATGTGGGCAAGTTTTCCTTTTGTAAACTTTGCTGTGAAGATCAACCACCCTGACCTGGATTCTTTATATCCTGGAATTAGTTTGCTATTATTATTAAATTGTTATGAGAGAATAGTGCTTATGCTAGCAAGTGAATATATTCTGACTTTGCTGCATTGGTATGAAAGGAGGAGAGAGCATTTTCTCCCATGTTTTTGTCTCCTCTCTCCTGACAAATCTGTCCCTTTACATATTAGAGCCCCCAGAGCACCGCTTAATCCTGATCAGGAAGGAACTTCAAAGGCATGAGACCTGGGAGCATTTGCCAGGAACTTTCCTTACATGCTAAGGTCCAATCTCGCAGTCTTTACTCAGTCAAAGCTGAATACTTATTTGCAAATAGCAAGGAGTCATGTCTTTGCCCTCCTGGGTAGCTGCTAAAGGAACATCTCCCACTCGAGCCCGGGGAGGAAATTCGCCGTAGTGCAGTTGAACCAGACGCCTGGGCTCTCAGGCAGGGATGAATGTCAGCCAGAGTTCTCCCACCACTGGCTTGGGAATGACTGGCAGCTGCCTTAACTCAACCAGGGACTGACTGAGTATTGATGAGACCTGTTACTCTCCCGGTAAGAGAGTTGTCTGGGGGAATGGGGAAGAACCTACGCTCTCTCCATTCATTTTCAATTTCTAGGTGAGCATGCTCCTATATGAGCAACCTAATTCAGAGAGGCCCTATGACCCCTAGTTAGGTAGCTAGGCTGGAAATCAGGACACGGTGGGTTCTATTCTTGGCTCTAGCACTGACCTGCTGTGTGACCTTGGGCAAGTCATTTCACCTCTTTGCTTCCCTTTCCCTTGTCACAATGTGTGTCTTGTCTGGTTACACAGAAAGTTCTTTAGGGCAGGGGATATCCCTCTCTGTGTTTATATACTACCTAGCACAATGGGGCCCTGATCTTTTTTGGGCCTCTCTATGCTACTATACTACAAGTAGTACATAATTCATTTATCTGCAATCTACAGATATTATACCTGGATTTATCATGTAAGAACACTTCTCACCACATTTCCTTTGGAAGTGTTGTAATTGGCCTTTGCTACATCTCTTACAGGCTTGGTTTAAGGGTAGCAGCAGCATCTCCAGAACTGGGCAGACCATTTCTGTAAGTTTTTGTTTGTGCTCATTAAGGTGAGGAGTAGTGATAAGGCAGGACTGATTGTTCTATTTTCTCTGTTACTAGTGACTAGAGCATGCACCATCCAGGTCAGACGTAATGTGGGAACTAAGAAAATCTGACACTATCATTGATTTGCTCTCTTTATACCCCTGTCATCTGTACACACTAGAGAGAAAGAAATGTGACTTAAAAATTGCAATTAACCAGCTTTACAGCAGGTTCCCTTCATTGCATATTTATTCCCATCAAATCTCATTTCATCTCTAAGGAAAAGTTCATTCCTAGTTTTGAATTAAGCCAGAAAATGCAAAGTACTTTAATCTTAATAATAGTTGTTTTATAATAAATAATAAGTTATTTTAAATTATGAATGTATGTGCCTAAATGTCCTCTTATAGTTTCCCACACTTCTTGGTCAGGTCTTGAAAGAATGGCAATTTTTCTAATTTTTAAAAGTATTAACTTCCGTTCAAACGTTCTTTAACCTTTAATGTTTTTTAACTTGAGGAAAAGGTAATTTTGTTCAGAGTGGATGCATCTGCTCCATAATTGTTCAACTCTAGATTCTTTCACAGAGATGTTTTTATATACTATTGTTAAAGTTACCAGAAGGAATTATTTTAGAGGCAGAGACCTACAAACCAAAGTATGTTCACACGTTACTTAAATTCATTAGCTTCAGATGTTTAGGGCTATGTCCAGCAGTTGACATTAGCCAAGCTTTGAGAAGAATAAAATAAACATAGTTTCACTTCCTTCAAATTTTTAGGAGCCTAAGGCCAAACAGGAGCATATAAATAGCTGAATTTGTGTATAAGCATATAACAGTGTAATATAAACATACTAATTAATAATAATTTGTATTATGAATATAAACATACTAATTAATAATACTTTGTACTTAGAGCATTTCACATCTGAGAACTCAAAGCATTTTACAAAGGGAAGTGTTATCCCAGATGGGGAAACTGAGGCACAGATGCATTAAATGACTTTACTAAGGTTGCGCAGTGAGTCAAGAAGAGAACCCACTAGAAATCACTAGACAAGGCTGCCTCTCAAGAATCAGGCCCTGACTTTCTTGTCACCATATCTACCTTTTAAAAAATGTAATTATATTTTTCAATTATCTTCTGTGATGGCATCCAGAGGCTTTCAAGCATACACACCTGTCAATAATATTTTGAACCTGGCTCTTTAGCCAGTTTTGAAATTGGGGACGAGCTCATTCTCATGCAAGAAGATTAGCATCAACAGGAGCTATATGTGTAAATTCCTACACATGAAGATGAGAAGGCACCCCTAAGGTGCAGATTCTGACCTCTGATAGGTGGGTGCATATCACTATGCATCTTGTACAAGACACAGTAGTTGCTTTTGCAAGAAAAGTGGTGATACCTGCCTGCATATCTAAGATCAGAATGAAAACCCTAATGGATACAATTAATCCCTCTAAAATATAGCAAATAGTAGATTTTCTTATTCTTATACAACTCAAACATCCAGAGAATATGCTTAATTAAAATTTGGCTACACATTTTTTAAAGATAAAAAACTAAAGAAATGAGCTAATTATATTGCTTAGTATTCTGCTATGTATTTTTTTTTTAATAACACACTTTTCTAACCAGGCCAGTCCCTTGAGACCGAGTTCCTCATTTATAAGAAAGTCCCCACTGAGAGTTAAAAGGAATGCCTCTTATTGAGGAGAAAATATATTTTGGAAGAGAAGCCTTACAAAGATAACCCTGCATGACATATATCAGTGTGGAGACTGGAATATGTATTCTAAGGATGCAAATCTTCCTCTGCAATAATTTGCAAGTTGGTTTTTATCACTACAGCTAATGTCTAAGCATAACAGCCTTGTGTTTTCATCACTAGAATTATTTTTTAAATAAACAAATGATTTTAAAAATTTGCTTTATTTAATGAATTTAAAGGTCAGTCCTCTTCCTTTTGATATGCAACTCCCATTAATTGTGGAGATGAGATATTAATGGAGTTAATGGACTAAATGGTCTCCTCCTACAGAAAACCCACAGGAGAGGGGAAAAAACCCTAGGCCAAGATTATTTCACCAAATTTTTCCTACATTCTTCCACTTGGGCACTTAAATAGGAAGTTGATAAGTGCCTTGCAGATATGATAGAGAGGAAGTTGGGTCCCAGAGAAGAGACAGGGGAGACTCTTCAAAATCTGCAGAGCTTGGAAGGCTGGATCTTCAGGGAAATCAAGCATACCAATGGGGGCCTGTCTTGCCTTGCAGATATGATAGAGAGGAAGTTGGGTCCCAGAGAAGAGACAGGGGAGACTCTTCAAAATCTGCAGAGCTTGGAAGGCTGGATCTTCAGGGAAATCAAGCATACCAGTGGGGGCCTGTCTCTTTGCACAGCTCCATAGGCCTCCTCCTTCCTGGCTTCCCCAGGAGCTGTGCTACAGTTGGTGCCTCATGTCTTCTGAGGGGAGGAAGAGGGATGGAGAGGAAGATTGTGCTGTTTGGAGCATCCTTAATTTTCACTGAGATTTCCACAAACTGGTTTGAAGGGGAACATGATGCATGGAGTGTCTCATTCTTGCTTCCTGGCTGTATGGAGTTCAGAGAGCCTGGCCTTTGTGAACAGCTGGGTTGGAGCATGCACCGGCATTGACTTCTACTGGTTTTAGAGTCTTTCTACCTGTTTGTTCTCTCTTTTCGCTGCCTTCTGTGTCTCAAGGCAATGGGCGCTTCTGGACTGATCTTAATGGGAGTTGTATATATTTGACTAGATAAGAATTAAATGAATGCTGTAATCTGCAAGTCCAATAGGAAAATCCTGTCTTTGCTAATGGTGCCACCCTGCATTTTGAACATTTTGGGACAGATTCTGCAAGCCCAGTAATACTGATTTATGGGACTACTTATGTGGATTAATGCTTGTCAGTACACGAAGGGTGGTAGCATTGAGGCGTTTGCGAACTAAAATTCATCATTCAGCCCGAGTGTGGCTGGCCTGTATAAGTGGGGAGAGCGCAAGCAGCTCCTTGCACAGCCATTGATAAAGATCAACCACGACTGTGCTGGGTGGGGGGCAGAGACAGCTCTGGCTCTGCACTCCCGTAGCTGCAATCCACCACAAACGGGTTGTGGAGGGGTGGGAAGAGCCAATGCCCCCCCCCCCTCTGCACCAGCTCACCGTTTTTTGTTTGCAGGCCTGTAAAAAATTTCAAGTGGAGGTGCAGGCCCCTTTGGAAATCTTAGCCATAGTCCACAGACCAGCAGGGGGCTGTGGACTACAGGTTGAAAACCACTGGTCTACAGAAATGAAAGTGAATCACATCTGCCTGCCCCCATCAATGCTGCCCCACTCCAGCCTCCTATCAGTTTTCCCTCCACATCTGTTCTCACTTCCACTCTTCCTGAAACTCCTGGAGTTCTTCATCCTCTTCTCCCAGGCCTGAAGGGAGGTGGACTGCAGCGGGGACTCCTGTCCCCCTTCCCAGCCCAGGTGCTACAGAGAGGGAGAGGGGAGGAGCATTCGAGCTGTTCCTGTTGCTCAGAGTAGGAAAGGGGAAAGTGGAACCATCCTGAGCTTTCCAATTTCTTTCCATTTCTTCCTCCTGTACTTTAAGAACTGATCCAGTTCCTGTGGGGGAGGTGGGAGAGAGTTACAATCATAGAGTTTAAGGGTAGAAGAGAACACTAGATTATCTAGTTTGACCTCCTGTATGTCACAGGCCGCCAACATCACCCAGCACCTGCAAACTAAACCCAACAACCAAGACTAGACCAAAGTAAATGAGACACAGAGGCCCAGACTAAACTGTATGTGCCACAGGCTGAGAATAGGAGGGACTGAGGAACACCAGTGCCTGAGGCCCCCACAATGGCAGAGAAACTTTTAAGCGAGATATACCCAGATAATCCTTGCATTCGCAGTAGAGAAAGGTGAAACTTCCCCCACCTTCCCTCCCAAGGTCACTGCCAAACTGACTTGGGGAGAAATTCCTTCCTGATCCTACATGTGGCAACCAATTAGACCCTGAGCATGGGAGCAAGAACCAGCCAGCCAAGCACCTGAAAGAGAGGATGCTTGGTGCCACCTCAGACCCCTGTCCCCTGCCCCCACCCAATGTCCCATCTCCAACTGTTACCAACCCTGATGCTTCAGAAGAAAGAGATTAACAAAACTTCCCAAAATACATTGAATAGAGGTGGAATTACTTCCTGTCACTTGCCAATGGCCATCTGAAACTGAAACATGAGCTTTAGCAACATAAGATGTAAACTAGAGGTGAGCTCCAGGGTTCTTGAACCCTGCTCCCTACCCTCACAAGCAACCCTGTCATACAATTGCACTCACCAATTTGTCCAGTTCTCTCTTAAAACTAATACAGTTTTTTGGCCCCATAACTCCTATTGGCAGATTGCTACAGAACCTCACCCCTCTGATGGTTAGAAATCATCTTCTAATTTCCAGCCTGAATTTGTTCATGGCCACTTCATTTCCAGTGATCGTGTGTGCATGTTTCTCTACACAGGTGTAGGGTCCTAGATGTGATGGACTCCCTCTTCTGTAGCAGCCTGGGGGGAACACGCCATGTTCAGATCTGGGGGAAATGACCTTTACCATGTTCTTTTATCCACATGCTTTTTAGTCTTAATATTTACTTATAAAGTAAACAAATAAATGATTTTTCAAGTGCAAAGTTCCCTCAGGTGTCTTTCCACCCTCGTAGATTCACCCTGTGGATTTAGTCTGTTGCACAACTGAATTGTGCAAAAGCCCTTAAAGGATCATATTTCAAAAAATCTGAATTCCTCTCTGTATGTTGTTAATAATACCTTAGATTATTACAGCAAAGATTTATTTTTTAATCTAATTTACTCGTCTACTGTTTATGCTGAAGGGGAATGTTGATTTTGTTTGTTTGTTTGTTTGTTTAAAGCTTGTGTAAACTAGAAGTTTAAAAATGATCCTCATGGTCTTATGTTTTAGAGAAGCTTATATATAAGCTTAAAAATAAGACCATGAGGATCATTTTTATATATATAAAACACATATCAGGCCAATTGTGAACCCCCGATATTCCTTTAAAGCCTGGGGGCCAAAATGAACTCTGATTTTATTGACTTCAATAGAGCCGTGCCTGTTTACACCAAGGATGAAATTGAAGTTAATAGTGTTACACCCTAGATAAATTCAGCCCCCTGATTTCTAACTGGAGATAATGAAACACAAGATAATGATTGCTGGAAAGAGAAGCTGATTGGCTGTAACAATCAATAAGTGTTTTAATTTAAATTATTTCATTCGGAAGAAAAATACCCAGCCATATGGTTTTGTTATAAACAGAAGAACATTCCTGTGACTGAATTAAAAAGAGAGTCCAGATAATATTATGATCAGAGCTGGATTAAGGCTATTTGGGGGCTTAGCCACTCCATAGCCCTTCCCTTTAACCTAACCCCCACCTTTGTAGTTGCTGGGGGATCTGTCCTATAAAGGCATGACCTTGCACCCCAACACATACATAGTTTTGGAGCAGCAGTAGGGGCTCCTTTCCCCACAGAGATGAAGGAGTAACAGCAAGGTCACCCTCCCCATGTACCTTCTCAAGCAGTGGAGTGCATCTCCATGGATGGGTGAGACCGACCCCCCTATCTTTTTATTGTGCTATACATAGATTCTTCTTCTGCGGTCCAGTCAGAGAGGCCCTCCTGAGCAGTGGATCTGACCCACTGTGAGGCATGGGGCAGTTCACATCTCTAAGAGACTCTGCTTCTGGCTCTTTTAGACTCAGGCAGATGTCATGGCATTGGTTACTGTCAGGTCAACTTCTCAAGCTTTTCTTTCACAGCCATGATGGCTAGAGATTTTCATTCTTCCTGCTCACCAAAAGCAGCTAAGATTCTGAGCTCATCACATGACTCCAGGAGTAAAAGCCTTAGGCATAGATCCATAGTGCCTATATCTTAACTCTGCCCTGGAAGGAATACTGAGCCTGATCTTGCATTCATTGCATACTCAAAATCTCCGTTGATTTCACTGCAAATTTGAATGGATAAGGAATGCAGGATCAGGCCCAGTATTTGAATTTAAGATAGGGGATAATCAAACTGTAAGTTTCACCATTTATACTGATTACTGCAGGGGCTGGAAGGAATTGTATTTCCTTCCACGTACTGTATTCCATAATTGTCCATGTGCAGTGTAGGATTGAAGAGTTTGCATTTTTATGAAGCTATGAGTATAAACTACTGCCAGAAGCAAGATACTGGACTTGATGTAGCAATGCTATGATCTGCTGTAGTATTCCTATATTAAAATCCTGCATTCCTATATTCAGATATACTGTAGGAATTCTGTATTTTAATTAGTACCGTACATTTCATACATGTAACTATTTCATGTTATTTTGTCTTTCTGACACATGCAGAAAAGGACAATGGAAAATGCATTGCAGGTTTATTTTAAACAGAGTATAGTCTGTATGTTACCCTCTCAAGTAATTGAAGAAATATCACAGACGTTATAGATCTAGTAGCCTTTTCAGTGAACAACACAGCAGTCATGCTTCACAGAAAAGGGATAACATCCTAGAGTGCAGCTGATAAGAGCAACAATTTACAAAGCAGGAGATGTTATGCAGTGAAAGCTTTATTACCATGACTTGATGTTACATCTACAACACATAAGGGTTAATCATTGCAGCAGTTTGCAGCTGGTTTGTGCTCTCAGGGGAGTCATAGCAATAGACTTGTGTGTGTAAGACAAGGTCAGTTTTGCTATCCCTGGGTCAGGAGGTCATGTGATAACAGAATTCTGAAACTTAGACTCCTAAGAGGCACAGGTGCCAAACCCATTTTGTGGTCTGTTGTAGAGCTCTTCTTGTGGTTTTTATTCTACTACATAAAAACACACGCACAGCTCTGTGGCATATAATTGGATGGAGAGTTTTCAGAGCTACCCATCAGTGTTAGTTTTCTGTGGCAGCAGTGGTTCATAAGATTGCTGGGTACATGTAACATTTCACTGGAGACTTGTTCTTAGTGGACTGAGAAAAAACAGCAATAGGCATTGAGATTAAGGGCCAAATCTTGTGAGAGTTATTTAGAGATTCCCATTGGTTTCAATGGATCTGTTCACAAGAGTAAAGTGGCAGGATCAGACCCTACATATTTTACTAATATATATTTATCTCCTTTTGCTGCAGGACAAAAAAAATCAAATAAGCAAAGCTGCAAAGTTGCATTTGAGAACTAATCTTCATGGTTAGGCTTGTCAAAAGGGTAACATTTATTTTCAGTGACAAGCTGCTAGGAATGGTCAGCTGAAATGGAAACCTATAGGTGCAGGGGTGTAAGTTTATTGGAAAGTATTGTCTTAATTTATAGTTTGTGTTTAACCCATATTTCTGTTTTTATATGCATGTGTCAAAAATTAATATATGGAAAACTTCACCAACAGTTTTAGGAGATCTTAAAATATAATAAAATCAATAATGATGTTCTGGCAGAAATATTTCTGTTGCTGAGGGTGGTCAGGTTCAAAGGGCAAGTTCTGACCATTTCTCCTTCCCACCCTGCTGCTAGAGTAAGACCCTCCCCTCAACTTCAAATCACTTGGGAGAGGGTAATTTAAGCTATACTTGATGTAACCTATACATCACTGTCTTCTGGACCAGCTTTAAAATTAAACTCTGATGTACAAAGTTAAACAAAAATGAGATAAAAATTGGCAGGGGTTGAAGAGGGTCAAAGTAGTCAAAACACAAGGTAGACTATTGCTTTTTTTGATTTATTTTATTCTGTACTCTAAAAAAAAATAAAATTATAACTCTCACAGACTTTTTTTCAAGTGAGAATAGCACACTCTTAATTACTTTTCTATAGACTACCATGCTTTTGATCTGAGAGATACAGAAATTATTTTTTTTTGGAAAACCTCTTCAGTTGTAGACAGAAAATTTAAATTATTTTTTAAAATACATTTTTGCAATATAAGCAACAATGGAAAATAATGGTGTTTTTCTTCATATTAGTGGTTAGCTTATAATTGATATACAAATTTGTATAGAATTGTGCTTTTGCGTTACTCCTTTTAAACAAAAATAATGTTACCATATACCATAGCCATGTACCACAGCCATACTGCACAGAATGAAGGGTGTCCAGTGCATGTTTCCTTTTACCTAGTACGCTTATTATCCATTGTGTAATTTCCCACTAAAACAGCAATAAATAAAAGGCAATCATATGTGGTGTTCCCCTGAACTGATTCAAGAAAGCCCTTGCAGGATGTGATGATTCTTTGAGGCTGGTCCTGGCCTCTACATCTTGTCAGATTCACATGGCTAGTGTGCAGACAGCATGCAAAATCTTTTGAGATTTTAATAATTCTTCTCAATAATATAACAATGAAATCAACTACAAACCAATGGAAATCAAATAAAATATTTCTTTACCAGTCCAATTGGGAATTTTAAAAAAAGAATTCTACTGACCAATTTACACACTAATAAGAGAATGCAGAGAATCAAGTCTTAGAAAGGCTAGTACACAATGTGAAATACCTGTGTATAATGTTTGTTTTAAACATAGTCATTGCATTTTTCCGGTTTTGGTATAATTTTAAAACAGAGCTGTCTGCCAGATATACAAGGTACTTAGGCAGGTGCCTAATTTTAAGCATGTGAGCAGTCCCACTAATTAAAGTGGGAGTACTAACAGCCTAAAATTAGGCATGTTCCCAAGTACCTTGATGAATTGAGAGCTTAGATACCAGGGTGACCAGGATCTTAGAAATACTTAAGATAGATACATTTAAAATCTAACAGAAAAACTATAGTAGACATCTGAGGATACAGATTTTTATTTTTAAAGCCCAATTTTCTTAACGTAGTAATATTAAAGATAATGATGATTCCATGTTAAGTTAGCTGTGGCCTATTTGCCAATTAATATGCATTGCTTATTTGTTCAGTCTGTTTTTATATTGAAAGCCTAAACTATGCCCAAGCAGAATATCCCTTATATATGGGACTTTACAGGATTGAGCCACATACACACCAGATATGTTTTGGCAAGGAAGACTGTATGTGATAAAAGATTAATAAACTCAATTACCACAGACACATGATGTTTGATGATCACAAAGGATGGAAATGAAATAGATATATGAATAGCAAAGTGTTTTAATAGGTATTGTGAGCAAAGATAAGGATCAGATGTTGTAATGAGTCCATAACTTGTGTTTTAGTGTGTCAGACCATCTGGATTTAACAGTATTGCAACATTTTCTGTGCTACCAAATCAGACTTGAAAAACACGGATTTCCTTTAGGCCTTCCTTTGTCAAATAGAGGACTGTTCCTGACTTCCAAAAGTATAACTGACCATAATTATTTAAAGCAGAGTTAGGGACTAATTAGTTAGAATATTATGGCTAGAAAAGACCTTTTGATATCACACTTTTCACTCCAGACAACACATAGTGGAAACAGGACAATTTCTGAATGAAAGAGGCAACAACAGCAGCTAAGAATGTGCTCAGGGCATTCAGCAAAGGTGTATGCCATATGACTGTTTGCAGGATTTTAGAACATATGCCCTGAGTGCAAGAACCAGCAGGAGACCAGTGACTGCATAGATAGCAGGTGAAGAGGAAACAAGAAGATGAAAAACAAGGGGCAGAAAATTAACCAGGATGATCAAAATTACAATTTACCAGTTAAAACTGTTCCCCCATTAATTATGCTAAACAGAGAAAGGGCCTGATTTTGTTTGAAGGCTGACCTGTTAAGGAGTGAATTATCTACTTTATAGGTTCCCATTTTGCTACAGCATTGAAATCCCGTATTCAGGTTTTGAGATGTGCAGCCTATCTGATAGTGTGCATTCTATATACATGTGGTTGCGGAGACTATGGAAGAAATGTGCTTAACCAGAGGGACATCTGTTTGTTGACTTACCCAGCATCTAGGAGTTCTTCTGAGGAAGAGGTGCCTGGAACAGAAAATGGACAAATTCATTCTTTGTTTCACCAAGTAGTTGGTTACTGGTACTTGATACATTTTACAGATTCTGTACCGTGTGTGATACTGTATATTATCACCCTAGACTAGGATCTGTCAGTGGTGTTTAAACATGCCTATTCACCAGGGGCCTGAGTCACAGCTCATTGAAATTGATGGAAAATTTCCCTTGGCTTCAATGGGCTTTGGATCAGACCCCTTGCTGTGCATCTGACTAGAACTGAAAGATGTTTTAATTTCAATCCAGTTATCTCCGAGTTTCTCAGTTCATTTCACTCCCATATATTGTAGATTGTCAGCACACAGCTTATGCACTATGTAAGTGCTAATTAAGCTTCCAACCCCTTTTTCACCAATTTGCACAGCACTGCCAGAAATATGCTGCTGAACGCACTATGACTTATTCTATCCTTGTTTAGCTGAATCACTGCATAGCAGTCAGACTCCACTCCATGGAACAGGACACAGTTGGGTCTACAATCTAATAAAGTCCTCCAAGTAATTCGTATTCCCTGTGAACGAACTTCACCCTGTGAAAAGGTCCAGCCAAAAGCCTATGTACCATTTAAGACCATGGGACAACACGTGAGTTGAGACTACTTTTTCCTAAGACTGTAGGATCAGGCACATTAAGTAACACAAACAACTTACAAATATCCATCATCATCTGCAGCAAGAGCTGATCCTCACCAGTGGCTACTATGAAGGTGAATAAAGGGCAGCGTATGGCCATTAGTGACTTATAGTTTAATACTATTATTGAACAGCTGATAGTTTTGTAGATTTCCAGCTAATTAACTTTGCCCCTTCCATTGTGCATTTCCTCTCTCTTCCTTTCTGCTCTCCTCTTCCCTTGCCCTGGCTCTAAAATTGATGGCTTTCTCTCTGTCTCTTTATGTTCTTTCTTCTTTAAAATACTCAGCTGAGGAAAGGTACTCAGATGACAACAATGCCAAGCAAAATCCTCTATTTAGCCGTGGAACAGGTACAGCGTGGTCAGCACCTCCATGCTGCCCTGCCAACATGCCTCACCTCTGTTCTGGTGGGACCAGTTCAGTCTCTGTGCTCATTTAGTCTTATCTTCTCTGCTCCAGACTGACAATAAAGGTGCCAAGAAGAGTACATTTTAATGGTGGTTTTTGTCTATATAGAACTAATTCATTTCACACAGGCCACAGAAGAGGCATTAGATTGTGGCCACTTTGGATCTGAACCACTGGCCTAGATGGGAAAAACTTCAAGTCCCATTAACAAATCTGTGAGCTGTTCAGACCCCCTGTCAGACTTATCAGTCCTTCTAGTCTCTCTTTTACCCACTTTTCTTTTCCTATTTTCTCTCTGCTATTTTTTAAAGTCCTCATAGAGCAGTCACAGTCACCCTCCCTAGCCTTTCTGCACCAGGAATTATTTTCATACAGATGTGTTTTACTTTTAGTGCCAGCTGGGGAAGCTTTACCTGAGGTAATGCAGTAATGACTAGTGATCACTTTCCAGAAACTTTATGAATCCAGAATGAATCTATTCCTGAGGTTTGGAGGAGTTATGACTGGGAAAAATATTTACGGATTACGCATGATGATGGAGATAAATATTTTATCCACCACTAAAATACTAAGTCTGAAATACCACAGTCTATTTACGAAGAACTCCCTAGGCTCAGTTTTGTGTGATCCCATGTTATAAGAACCATATAAGCGGCACAAAGTCAAATGGAGCCAAGTTAAAGGTTTTGTGCTGTTCTTAACTAAGAATTTCCTTGTTATTTGGGGACTTCTTGCTCAACCTCAATGACGTTGACCTTTTGTGTGTTTCACAAATACTGTGGGTTAAATAAGAATGTCCTAATTTCTACAACTTTCATTTCATTGCATTGTAATGCATTCAAAGCTAAAGCAGCTTCATGAAGAATCCTTCCATAGCAGGCCCTTGAATGAGATGACTGTTTCTAATGAGCAACAGCTGTCATTGTGGTTTTACTAGTCAAGTGATTCATGTCTTTTGAACAGAAATGATAAGTGGAACAAATGTTTACTTAGATATGTAACAGAAGAACAACTGAAGAATAGTGGACTGTCAAATGGAAATATTTTCCTGTGATCTGATCCTTGACAATTAGTCTGAACTAGTCATATGATGTTAATTGGTAAGCTTTGTGTGTGTGGCAACTGGCAATGTTACAGATAGATCAGTTAGAAGCCTGAACGGTTGATTTCACATGGGTTTGCAAATGGCAGCCTGAACACTGGTTCCCAGGAAGTGGCAGTGGACCTGCAGGTTTTCTTGGGTTTCAGACTAGACTTTAGCCTCCAAGAGGCTATGAGGAGAGATTAAAGAGGTTAGGACTTTTCAGCTTGGAAAAGAGGATACTAAGGGGGGATATGATAGAAGTATATAAAATCATGAGTGATGTGGAGAAAGTAGATAAAGAAAAGTTATTTACTTATTTCCATAATACAAGAACTAGGGGGTCACCAAATGAAATTAATGGGCAGCAGGTTTAAAACAAATAAAAGGAAGTTCTTCTTCACACAGTGCACAGTCAACTTGTGGAACTCCTTGCCTGAGGAGGTTGTGAAGGCTAGGACTATAACAGTGTTTAAAAGAGAACTAGATAAATTCATGGAGGTTAAGTCCATTAATGCTTATTAGCCAGGATGGGTAAGGAATGGTGTCCCTAGCCTCTGTTTGTCAGAGGGTGGAGATCGATGGCAGGAGAGAGATCACTTGATCATTACCTGTTAGGTTCACTCCCTCTGGGGCACCTGGCATTGGCCACTGTCGGTAGACAGGATACTGGGCTAGATGGACCTTTGGTCTGACCCAGTATGGATGTTCTTATGTTCTTAGAAGAATCCATTCACACTACTGTCCCCTCTTCCTGGTCCCTGGAATTATCCCTCCATAACTTTTATCATCTTTGAGCAGGAGAATTGATCCCCTTTTTTTCCACTGGGATTATTGGGATCTTGGCTGGGTCTTCCGGGACCATCAGGGTACTCTTAGAGGGATGACCTGTGTGGGCTATTGCCTCCCCGAAATCTTACAAAGTTTTCTGGCAAGGACTATTGGAGGAAAAGGTCATTCATAATGCAGCTTCTAGGCTCAGTTCTGGGGCACAAACTCCATAATCCCTGGTACATTAGCTAAGGAACCTCACAGGTACTGTGCTTGGGAACATGAAGCTGAGCCTGGAAGCTGTTATATTCAGAGAGTTTTTACTGCTCCTGCTGCATTGTCAGGGGTTGAAGGCTGTTAGGGCTGGAAGAAGCAGTGATCTATATTAAGCAACATCTGATAATCCTCATGGAAGATAGCATAACACTGGCATTTCCCCCGTCAAGGTATTTTTCCCAGTTTGAACTTTAGCGTCCAAAAAGTGGAGACCTGCATGTATCCTTCTAAGCTTAATTCCTACCTTAGATCTGATAGCGCTGCCACCAACCAGAAATTCCAGTGTCTGGTACACTCCCTGTCCCCCCAAAACCTTTCCTGAGGGACCCAGGACCCAAACCCCTTAGGTCTTAAAACAAGGAGAAATAAACTATTCCCCCTCCTTCCCCCTCCCAGACTTTCCCCTCCCTGGGTTACCCTGAGAGGCTACACTGATCCAAACTCCTTGGATCTTAAAATAGAGAGGAATTAACCTTCCCCCCCCCACCTCCTTTCTCCCCACCAATCCCCTGGTGAGTTTAGACCCAATCCTCTTGGGTCTTAAACAAGGGAAAAAATCAATCAGGTTCTTAAAAAAGAAAGCTTTTAATTAAAAAAAGAAAAAGTAAAAATTATCTCTGTAAAACCAGGATGGAAAATGTTTACAGGGTATTCAGCTCATATAGACTAGAGAGACTTCCTCCCCCTTAGCCTGAGATTAAAAGTTACAGCAAACAGAGGTAAAACTCCTTCCAGCAAAATACACATTCACAAGTGAAGAAAACAAACATAAGACTAATCCGCCTTTTCTAGCTAGTACTTACTATTTTGAACATGAGAGACTGTTTCAGAAAGATTGGAGAAAGACCTGGTTGCACGTCTGGCCCCTCTTAGCCCCAAGAGCGAACAACGAACAAAATAAACAGCACAAACAAAGACTTCCCTCCACCAAGATTTGAAAGTATCTTGTCCCCCCATTGGTCTTCTGGGCAGGTATCAGCCAGGTTTACTGAGCTTCTTAACCCTTTACAGGTATAAGAGACATTTACCCTTAACTATCTGTTTATGACACGCCCCAAGGCGGATGGAGCAAAAAGGAGAGGTAAACAGGAAGAACATAAGAACAGCTGCTATGAGGATGCTACTTAGGTGGGGGAGGGATTCAGGATACTGTGCAAACTGTTTGCACAGCCCTAATGATGAATTAAATATGGCCCAAATGAGTAGTGCTCTGACCCAAAATCTTGATTTGCTTGAGTCATGTGTCCAGAGTCTGTGTTTGATGGCATTGAAATTTCACAGGCTAAAGATGGTATAAACCTCACAATTTAAAACATTTTCATGAGATTCCTGCTATCTGGAAAACAGGCTTCTGCCACTTTGGGATCTGACCAAACCCATGGAGGCAGGACATCAAGAGGAAAAAACCTACTTGTCAATTTGCCTAAAGGTTTAATGAAAAAAAAAATTACCCAGAATAATATTATGGGGAAGTGGACTCCTCTTTATGAAAACATTTTTAGTAATAATTCACTTTTTGTTGTGGCAACAGTAAATATGGCACCATTTCCCTAGTGAGATGTACATACCCTGAATTCAGAAATGGAAATTGCAAATTTAGCATAGAATTTTCAATTCTATTTATACTTACATCATTTAAATATTGCTTGTTAGCTATTTTATGGATATATAAGCACAGTAGTCTTCCTATGTATTATTTAGTCCTTATATCTATTATTTAGTAGACATGTCATAAATATTTCCATAAGAAGAGAGAAAAGTAAGGAATGCAATTCTTTAATTTTCAGAAAAATATCCCAATTGTAAACTTTGAGGGATTCTTGTTTTCAGATTAAATTAATCATCTTTGTATTAAAACCATCTATCATTAATCCTTAAAAATCAGCATTTGCTACATGCAATTCTGATCACAGTAACAATTCATTTTTTCTTATTCTGTTTTTGAGGGGAGAAAGGGTGGTCTGGTAGTTAAGGCACTGGGCTGGGAGATTTTGATCCCTTTTCTGGCTCTGCCACAGACTTCCCTTGTGACCTTGGTTGAGTCACTGAGGAGCAGATTTTTAAAGGGCAGTTATGCATCCAGCCTCTATTGACATTTTATGGGAATTGGGTTCCTAACTGCCTTTTATGCCATTTGAAAATCTCCCCCTTCATGCCTCAGTGTCTCGGTTCCCCACCTGTAAAGCAGAGTTAATATTTCCTTTCTCCCACCCTTTGTCTGTCTTGTATTTTACATTGTAAGCTCTCTTAGGCTGTGGCTGTCTTTTACTATGTGTCTGTATAGTACCCAGCACAACAGGGCCCTGAGCATAGTTGGAGCCTGTAGATACTACTGAAATATAAGCAGATAATGTTTTAAGGCACAAAATAGAATTTTATATTCGGAGGAATGAAGAGGAATAGATACTAAAGTCTATCTATAGGATGTCTGAGGAATGCTGGATTCAGTTCATAAGATTCTTTTAGCAACAAACAGTTGATGCAAATTTTGTGCGACTGAATTAAACCAACACAACTGAGGCTCATTCTTGTGGTTTATTCATACAAAGTATATATAAAAAAGAAAGTGAGATGATCAAATTACCCTCACAGCATGGATTTTGACATGGATGTAGACTAACTGAGTCACTGGAGGACTGAGCAGGTGCGTTGTTCTAATTATACCCTCAGTCTTGTGAAGAAGGAGCAAACTTCCCAGTTACTTCCCTGGTGGAAGTAAGGTGTTATCATCAGCCATCAGCAAATGAGAGGGGAGAACAAGGACAAGGCATCAGGGGTGAGGAGAGAGGGGAGATAGAAAGAGAGCATTTGTAATAATGTTACTAATCTTTTAAAAATATCCTCTCCAAGCTATTCAAATGCTACTTACAATACTCACTCCTAGACTAACAGACGTTTTGGAACATGAGCTTTCGTGGGTGAATACCCACTTCGTCAGATGCATGTAGTGGAAATTTCCCGGGGCAGGTAAATATATGCAGGCAAGCTAGAGATAATGAGGTAGTTCAATCAGGGAGGATGAGGCCCTGTTCTAGCAGTTGAGGTGTGAAAACCAAGGGAGGAGAAACTGCTTTTGTAATTGGCTAGCCATTCACAGTCCTTGTTTAATCCTGAGCTGATGGTGTCAAATTTGCAGATGAACTGAAGCTCAGCAGTTTCTCTTTGAAGTCTGGTCCTGAAGTTTTTTTGCTGCAGGATGGCCACCTTAAGGTCTGCTATAGTGTGGCCACTATACACTTCAACCTCCCTGGCCACACTATAGCAGACCTCATCTGGCTAAGTATAACTTTATTTATTTATTTATGAATTAATCAACAAGGGCTCACTAGGAGATACAGTGCAAACAATACCGCACATAGGTTTATATCACCTTATACCTCTCCCCTAGGGAAATATAGATATACCTTCAGAAGCATAAATGGGAATCTATAAATTGCAACTACTTGCATGCATGTAATATGCAATATTATTAATCTTCGTATTCCAGGTGAATCCATACTAGACTAGCAACCTCTAGGGGAGTCTGTTTCATATAATTATCAGTATTCTAAGAATGACTGGAGATGTTGTGCTTAACAGCAGGTGAATGGTCCCTATTAGAATATTAAATAAAGTGGAAGCAGATTTCTAGGTTCTCTCTGACTAAATGTTTTCAAAGTCATTACTGAAACCATGCAGCTGTAACCCCACCCCCTATTCTATTTATAAAGATTTGCTTTTGACTTTAATTTCTTTTCAGCAGGAGTTACTGGTCTCCCTTTTCTGTTTGCTGGTTGGAATATCAGTGCTGACTGACAAGAAAGCTGGCTTGCAGTGTACAGACACATCATTTTTGCTAACCTGAGAAGCTGAGAGAGGAGCAAGAAGCTGTAACATTTCCTTTGCAGAAGTGTCCAAGCTCAGGGCATTGAATAAAGTTTCTTTAGCAAACTGTATGTTTGTACTCATGAGTTCCATATAGTTTTGGTCTATGTGGTTGGTCATTTTCTCGTGGCACAATCAGGAAGAATTGTTTTCGTCAAACATTTTATTCCTATGCAAAAATGAAATTGGATGTAATTTGCTAGAAAACTATTTTCATATTAAATAAATAGTACACTAATAGATGTTATGTAGATTTAGTAGATATTATATAAAAGAAAATTAATGAAGAGAACAAAAGACAAAAGAACAACCATACCCTGAGTAAGAAGAAGCAGAAGAATAAGAAAAATACTCAGTGTAAAGAAAGGAGAATTTCTGTTTAACTAAACTGTAAGATTTCTAGGGCATGGACCATCTCTTATTCTCTGTATTGTGTATAGCACAATGTGGCCCTCATCCTAACTGGGTGCCACCATAATACAATAATAGGCTATTCAAGGCCCTATGTACTCTGCAACAAGGAATGAAGGGGCAGACCCTCAACTCGTGTAAACTGTCATAGCTCCATTGCGGATCTAGGACAACTCACAGCATCTGAGGACGTCCCCACTGGATTCTGCACCAACCTGGTGGAAATTCTCTAAATTTTGTGGCAGTTTCAAATCATTTTTTCAAATCTATACAGTAGTCCGTGTTATTTTTATAAACAATCCTGTTTACTTTGTGCTATAATACATTTTGAATTCTCAATATGCCACCGACTGTCATCTTTCATTTTCAGAGTTCACACCTCTCAGAGCGATTATTTTGGGGTCCTACAGACTCAGGCAAACATCGCTGTATCTGTTTATGACTGGTTCACCTTATCTTTGTAACCATGAGGGCTAGTAACACTTTTTTTAAAAAATGAATGCCAAGTTTCTGGCGCATAATTCGGCAGACAGGGTGCATTCAGCTGCAAGTTATGCAATTACAGGATGAGGGAACATTCAAGGCCCTGGCTACACATGCCAGAATCAAAAATGTTTGCAGAAGGAAGAAAACTAAGGAGCTTGTTTTCTGGCAAAGGGAACACTGAGCTGTACATTTTGTTTTGCTTTTCTAAAATTGTATTCCAAACCCCGTAATAATAGCTTGCTAAATTAATATTTTCCTCTTGCTGTCACAGCCATTCCCTTTGTAAAAACAAATGGTTCCACCCCTCCCCCTTTTCAAGCCAGGGTGTAACTTTTCAGGAAACTTGTAGAATTTGTTAGTATTGGTTACAAAGTAATTTAAAGCTCAGAACTTTTCAAGGATCTTTAACTCAACCATCTCCAACAACAAAGTACGTTTAAATAAAAAGTGAAATGCTGAGTACAGAGCATTTCATTTCAGATGTCCCTGTTTAGGAGTCTTTTAAATTCTTCTACATTGGTGATCTGTATCTCAGTCCAGTGCCCATTCAAGTTAAAGGAAAGACTCCTATAAACCTCAATGGGGGTTGGATTTCACCTACAGGGCCAAATCTCGCTTACCTTACTAATTCAGGCACTAGTTTTGTAATCCTTACTCACATTCAGTGGTACTTATTGACACAAGTTTGAACACAGTCAACAGGACTAGCCCTGAATGTGGTCATTTACATTATCTAGGGCTTGTCTTCACTATGGGGTAAGTCAGCCTAAGTAACGCTACTCCAGCTACGTGACTAATGTAGCTGGAGTCGACATACCTTAGGTTGACTTACCCCAGTGTCTTGACGGCGCTGAGTTGATGGAAGACGTTCTCCGGTCAACTTCCCTTACTCTTCTCAGAGAGCTGGAGTACCGGGGTCAACCGAAGAGTGCTCTGCCATCAATTTAGCAGGTCTTCACTAGGCCCACTAAATCAACACTGCTGTCAATTTCCCCAGTAGTGGAGACCAGCCCTTACTGTTCTCTTTAGCTATTTTCCTTTTCTATGTTTACATTTTCATCACCCTCATCCACTCAAGGTTGTTCAATAAATATAACCCGTACAACAGATCACTTTACTTTGGAAGCAACTGGTCAAATCCTGGTCCCACTGAAGTCAATGGCAGCTTTGTCCTTGACCAAGGACTGAGATTTGCCCCAATGTACATAATATAGGGCAAGGTGATTAGCTTCTTGGGTGAATAGGGTTGGCTCTGTCCCTGTCATAAATCCAAGTTGGCTGATTAAAGAATGGAACTTTGGAGCTGACAGCTAACCTGAATGCACTCATTGAGCTAGACTGGGCAATGGGACAAACATGGGACCATAAAGGGAAGAGAAAAGAATACTAAGTCTTGGGAGAACCCAAAGATCCCTCTCAAATTTTTAGATCACTTTCAGAATGAGATGAAGAAGCTGTGAGATTGTTCTGAATATTGATATACGTTAGTAGCTCCTATTAGTTAAGGCCTGATGCTATAGATATTTATTTATTCATATCTTCCATTGACTTCAGTGGAGTTTTGCATATTGGGCTGCAGGACTGGGCTATGTGTATGAGTGTCTGAACTGCATGTTGGCTTAATGTTTATTGAGACTCGCTCTTCATTGTGATCCGAACAGGTGCTTCTAGGCTCATAAGAAGGCAGTTTTTTAAGATGCAGTCAGTACTATTTACCTGAGATGCCCTAGTGGCTCATTCACAGCTGTTCTGGTGTCATGCATAGCTATGCAATTTGGCAAGATTTTTAAACATACGTTGTGTACTCAGCAGACTAAAACTTCTCCAGCCATTTAGGCCTATTTCCAACTTTCTGGTAAATCTATAGCACATTTTACAAAAATGTATAATTTTTTACTTACATTAGGGAATGTAATAGCTCCCATGTAAATAATACCTATTTTGTTTGCCAAATTTCACCCCAGAGTAAACTGACTAGATCTAAACTGCACTCTGGTGGCTGTGCACTGCTCCAGAAACACAAAGTAGTCCTAAACCCAGTTTAGTCAGTCACTGGAGGATTCCTCCTCTATGCAAATCCTTGAGTAGCTCAGAGCTACTGTAGCTGCAGACATTCCCACTCCACCTAGCTACGTGGACAGTAGTGTGTGGCTGAGGGATGAGAGTGCAGCCGAGTGCAGCCAAGTGTACCTATCCCCTGGTGATATCCAACTGCCAGAACAGCCCATTGATGCCAAAAACAGCTTGTGTAGGTTCTACAGCTTTTGGAGGGGTTAGATCAGCAGCTGGATGGCCTCTGAAACAGGGAGGCCCAATGGGGACCACTGCACCTCCTTCAACCGCAGCTGAGGGTCTGGCCCAGTACTTACAGCCAGGGTATGCAAAGGAGATAAGGGGGATAGAATGGATATGTTACTCTTTAACTATAGCGGCACAAACAGTGCCAGTATGATGTGTTTGCATGTGTAGAACATACATATGCCCTTTGAATGTATTAACTGTCTGGGATAAAATGAGAAAACACCAAACATTTTGTTCAAAACCTATACTGAACAGAAACTTTTTTGGTGGTTTAGAGAAGCTGAGTTAAATTTTTGTTACTTTACCACTATTATAATAATTGTTTATTTAAATCAAAGGAAATTATGAAACTAAACATTTGTTAGAAGGGATGATCAACACTGGGGAAAATGCTTACTAAAGCTTTCCTTCTCTGTTCTCTTATAGCATTAATATTTTCTTTTTCTGAAGTTTTCATGCTTCCTTCAAAGAGATTGATTTCACTGGGAAGAACAAACATATGCAAATAACACATTGACTGATATTCAACTCTTCCCCCCTTCCGCCAAAAAACTGCCTCAGATAATTCCATATTGTTAGTCTGCTTTACATTTTGATCAGTTTTGATCCTTAGTGCAATATGAAGCTCCTGGAGTACAGTTCTCGGACTGGACTATGACCCTGATATGACACGACAGCACAGAAGTAGCTTTAACCCTGGTGTAATCTAATAGTTCAAGTTGCACAGATTTGTTTTTTCAGTGGAAATAATGGCTTCCTATCACAAAACAGAGCCACAGATTACATGTCTGATAAATGGCTGTGGTGTTATTTTCCCCTGTAACACAACAATTAATAGTCGTTCTTTATATGATTTCATGGGACTTGATTAAAACATTAATAGATGCAGGCTTATCACCATATGGTTCTAGTTTAAAAATCAACTGTTGGTGCATCAGGAACAAATACTACTATTTTGGTTACAATGATCTTTCATAGCTTTACCTTCAACATGCCATATTAAGACTAGTACCAATAAAGGCTGATGTGATTTTTCCCCTAGATTGATAATTATAATTGATAATCTGATTGGAAATAGGGTAATTTTGATTTTACATGATATCCCCTATATCCTTACTGAAAATCTCTGGCGCATATCTATGACAGTTATTTATCACCCAGCATTCTTAAACCTCTATTGATTATTCAATTGCTGCACAATGGAGATATGCAACTAATGTATCTGTATTATTACAGATTATAAAAAGGTCTATCGTCTGTAATTTTGCTTGTAAAATAATACTTTAGAATTGTACAGACAGACACTGGTAAGAAGTGGTTATCCTTAGCCCACCCAACCACCGTACTTAAGCTGCTGCATGTTACTAACTCCTAGCATTTACAATGAGATAATCATCACCTTGTAGTTCATTGGTGTGAATGCTGGTCAGATGGCCTGTATTTTATTAACAGAAATAGGGTCACAAGTCAAATACATGCTTGGGGTCAGTGAACAAATACAAAAGAAGATTAGAGGAACAAAGGAATGTGACTGAAGGGGTAAAATCCCACTGGGGGTTAATCTAGCAGATATGTATCAAAGAATGTAAACGACCCTTTCTTTTGTTATTCTTCATATGGGACCTAGTTCCTATATCCTGCTGATTTCAGTTAGATAGTACCCCATCTCCAAAATGCTGTCATTTAATGAATTCTTTACCAATAGCTTTACAGAGGGACTTGCAAAAAAAAACATCAGCTGACATGCCTAAAGATCTAGATTGTAAGAAATTTATTTCACATAACGTCCAGGAAATGCAGATATCCTAGTTCATTAAAAAAAAATCTCTATAACGCTATTTATTTTGGATTCCTTTTCTGCATTACAGGCTACAGCAGAGCTGGACCCAGGATGCAAAGTTTGAACCCAGATCGGAATCTGAACTTCTCCAAAATTCTCAGGTGTTTAGATCCAAGCTACTAGTTCAGGCCTATCTCTTGAAATAAGCGAATAAATAAAACAAATAATTTATGATAGCATTATACTGTCACTAATTAGAAAGCAACAAAGAGTCCTGTGGCACCTGATAGACTAACAGATGTATTGGAGCATAAGCTTTCATGGGTGAATACCCACTTCGTCAGACACATGTAAAGGAAATTTCCAGAGGCAGGTATAAATATGCAGGCGAGAATCAGTCTGGAGATCAGGCGGACAAACTTAAGCATATTCTCACCAGCAACCATACACCGGACCATAGCAACTCTAACTCAGGAACCAATCCATGCAACAAACCTCGATGCCAACTCTGTCCACATATCTACACCAGCAACATCATCACAGGACCTAACTAGATCAGCTACAGCATTACCAGTTCATTCACCTGCACGTCCACCAATGTTATATACGCCATCATGTGCTAGCAATGCCCCTCTGCTACGTACATCGGTCAAACTGGACAGTCCCTACGGAAAAGAATAATTTTGACAAATCAGATATTAGGAATGGCAATATACAAAAACCTGCAGGAGAACACTTCAAACTTCCTGGCTACACAATAGCAGATTTTAAAGTAGCCATCCTACAGAAAAAACACTTCAGAACCAGACTTCAAAGAGAAACTGCTGAGCTTCAGTTCATTTGCAAATTTGACACCATCAGCTCAGGATTAAACAAAGACTGTGAATGGCTAACCAACTACAAAAGCAGTTTCTCCTCCCTTGGTGTTCACACCTCAACTGCTAGAACAGGGCCTCATCCTCCCTGATTGAACTAACCTCATTATCTCTAGACAGATTCTTGCCTGCATATTTATACCTGCCTCTGGAAATTTCCATTACATGCGTCTGACAAAGTGGGTATTCACCCACGAAAGCTCATGTTCCAATACATCTGTTAGTCTATAAGTTGCCACAGGACTTTTTGTTGTTTTTTACAGATCCAGACTAACACAGCTACCCCTCTGATACTTGTCACTAATTAGAGTTTGTCTAAGAAAAGCTGTCCTATTCCATTTCATAAGGAAATGACAGAAGAACGCAGGCAGCAACTTGTTGACTTATATTGTTGGGCAGTTCAGCAGAGCCAAAACGACAGCAGTCCAAACAACTGAGAGGGTCTTTAGCAAGTTTCTGCTGGCTTTCCCAGTTTTAGGGCTGTTCTCTACACCTGCCACATATTTATCACTCTCGCTAATAGAAAAAGCAGAATAAAAAATCCCAGCAGTAAGAAAATTCCCTTTCAGCCATTTCCAATGTATTATGGATATATCTATATAGCATAAAGCATATTCATGTAACTATATATGTACAGTATATACATTGAACATATATGGGTATTTAGGGAGTTTTTTGTGTGTGCACTTTACATGGAAAACATATTGTACAATTATCACAATATAACGAAAGTTCATGCTGAAATAAATTTGTTAGTCTCTAAGGTGCCACAAGTACTCCTGTTCTTTTTGCACAATATCATTAAATCCCAGGTAGAAGAAGGGACTGGGAGTCAGGACGCCTCATGTCTGTTCCTGACTCTGCCACTGCCCTACTGTGCTATATTTTCTAAAGTCACTTCTATGCCTCACTTTACCGATCTGTAATGGAGTAATACCAATGTCACTGAATTATATTGAATATTCATGGACCCATTACTGCTCCCTTTGAAAGCAATGGAACTTTTTTAACAATTGATTTCAACATGAGCTAGAGCAGACCCAGAGATTATAATAATCTTGAATCTACGATGAAAGGTACTACATAAATACCAAATATGAAAGCCTACTGAGGGAGGAGTAATTTGCAAGACAGTTATTTAAATGTGAACATTCATTTTATAACTGAGACTGAAGGTTTGCATTTTGTTACTTTACTGTAGAATTTTATTTTCACTTATAATACACCCCCATCAGCTACCCATGTAGTCAGTCCCATAAAGTGCAGAGCACTTTGGCCTGATGCAACAAAGCACTGGTGTAATTTAAGTACATGAAAAAATCCGACTGAAGTGTTTTGCTGGATCGGGTCAGATACACAGCACCTTGCAGGATCAAACCCTCTATTGGACTGCATGTGTAATTATTTTTGTGTTTGACAGAGGGGTCCTCTAACACAATATATACACTGTGTCTGACTTAAGATGTGTAGCAAAATTGTGTACACCCACATAATGATTTTCTGTATGAAACAGGTCTTAAAAGTGGAAATATCTATTGCTCCTTCAGCTATAGTGGCAGACTGTGTTTATGCAGTGATCCAGATGTACAAGGACTTGTTACAAGCTACAGCCTTCACACAAGTTGTTGTTCAGGGAGGGGAAGGGGTTATGTGTGTGTTTTTTGCAGTTAGCAAATTAACAAGTTTAAAACCACACGTTATAGAAACCTTCGCTTAAGGGTATGATATTAATCTACCCTGCCCTTAAAAATGCTTAATTCTGTGTGCTATGTATTTTATTATTATTTAACCTAAAGGGATTTTAGAAGATACTGATTATTGTACAATAGATTTAGACATGCTTATAAAATAAGAACAGATATTAATAAATAGAAAGCCTAGGAAAAAATTGCAAAGTGCATACTTATATTAACATGCAAATAATTGTTTTACAAAACCTTTAGTTTAGGGCTCCTTCCATAATTTATCCCTCAACTTGTTGATTAGCTAATGCAGAATATAGGCCACAAAAATTTGAGGTGCTGGAGTCTTAATGCTTAATTTGGTAAGGAAAACACTCTTTAAAAGATTTCAGGTTTTTATATTGTAGTCAAAATGTAAAAGAAATAGCACTTTGTGAAACATAATCTATTACCTTTGCAGCTGCGTTATGTGGAAGAGACATAACATACACTTTAGACAGCAGTTTTGAGATGCATAAAGGTCTGCATAATGCTAGCATTTTGTATGACCCTTTAAAGGCTGGTGGATAAGAATTTTAATGCGGTACCCACTATATTCATTGTGGCTCTTCTAGTAAATTAATCACTCAAATCAAATGGAAGGAATGTTTTTGATCTGCAAAGGAAAAGGAGCCAAAGTAAGCTTACTCATCCTAACCTTGGCAGGAAAGAAATGAACTTTGATCTAACATATTGCAAGGTAGCTTGTATCCCAGTGGCAATCTGGCAATTCTTGAACAGTCCAGCTCCAAAATAACAAGAATGGTTCTTAGATTAGCCACTCTAATTGCTATTACTTTAATTTTTACTGTGTCTGACTTGTTGTTTTGAACTCAGGGAATTGCGGCATTTCTTGACTATTTTCTCTTGTATGAGTGGGGCAAACTTTGCTTTTCAGCGAGAGCAGAATTTGGCTGTAATATCTCGCTCCATATGTACAAATCATCAGGGCTAGACAGGCCTGACTGGAGGGTGTTGTGGAGCTACACCACCTCCAGGGGAGAACAGAAGTGCACAAGCTTTATGGTTGCCAGTTTTGATTGGACATATTCCTGGTGGTTTCATCCCATGACAATCTTTAAATGAAGATTAATCTTTAATTCCTAGAGATTCCAGGAGAATCCTGGAGGATTGGCATCCCTATTCTACACGCCTGGCTGGCATAGTGAGAGCAGAGCCATAGCTCTGTTTACTCTGTCCTTTCTCACCCCAATTGGGGTGTTATGTACCTCTGGGGAGCAATTAGGAAGCAATATCTGTGCTCCACAGATTGCAAGGACTGTAATTCTGTCTGTCCTTTAGGTGGCCACACAAGAGCTCCGTGCTTCTCCCCCCTTCCCCCCCAAGTACCGCATACCTCCATACAAGCTAGGCAGAATCTAACCCTAATTGACGTACAAAGTTAAGTTCCACATTGGGTAATAATCTTTAAATTCAAACCTAAGACAATGGGACTTGAGGATGGTCAGTGCCTTGAAGGCCTCTCACAGAACTGTATGTGAAATCAGCTTAATGCTGGCTTCTTCGAAAAAGCTTACCTTGGTAAGTCTAATGCATGGAGAGGTGCATGGAATACAGTAGATCAAAGCTTGCATGTTGTTATTGCTAAACATAAAACCTTAAGGTCAGAATCTAGAATTCCCGCAGTCAACCACTCTGACTCAAAAAACACATCAATGTATTTGCTAAATGGAAACCTTACTCGCATCACATCTTATCATAATGTCACAAAACCATAAAATTACAAATCAGTTTAAAGACAAAATACATGACAGCAAAATATAAGTACACAAAAACTACATTAAATATCAGTCTTCATTTGTCCTTACCACTTCAACTTACCTCTCAGTTCAGGAGTACTCACTGCAGTGCGCAGCTTGATATCATCTAAGCTCCATTTTAGAGTGGACTGAAATATAAATGACAGTTCGCCCTACACATGAACATAGACAACTGTATAAAATATTTAAATAAAGACAGAAAAGAACAGAAGAAACCAACAGAGCCTTTGGCAGACCCAGCCTTTGGGAATTTAACAGCTTGAGATTCATTGCAAATTTCATCTTTAATGTTATTTTTAGCTCAATATTTTGTAGCACTCAGAAGTAAATCTTTGTGTGCTGTCTCTCTTCCTGCTTGTGCTGCTTCCTTTTCTCATATTTTATAGTTTTTTACAGAAACCTAATATATTTTCAATAAAATTGATTTGTGATGTGTTTTGTGTTATTTGTTAGAGTTGCCCTGTTTCTTCGTACATGTCAAGGAAAACCATTGCATTGTTACTTTTCTAGGTGTCATGTATTGATCATGATAGTTGACTACATGGATACAGACCCTAAAACTAGTGCTTATTCCACTCCAATCTATGTAACATTAAATTCCCTAAAATATTATTTTTAGTTCTTGGGAGGTTTTTCTTCTGGTTTCGGTGCACCACCCCTCCCCATTCCCCCAGTTATTGCCCCAAATATTGGAAGAAACTATGATTTCCAGGGGAGTTTTTATGTCATCCTGACACCTATTCATTGTTTCTTTATAAAGCATTCAGATCAGAAAGATATAAAATAACTTGGATCTGGAGATTTGTTCACAGGAGATACGCATGGCTGGTGTCTGCAGAGAAGTAAAGAACATTTGCGGCACCTCACAAACCTGTCCTACCCCCTGCAGGCTTGGAGACATGCCGGTGAAGGGCATGGACATATCAGGGAACAGGACATATCTTCCTGCACTATACCTTGCAAACCGGGCAGAAATTCCATAAGGTGTTCATGGAGATTAGAGGTCTATTAACTGTCTTTGGATTCCCTTTCCTGTTGCTATTGCAGCATCACAGGGGGACACAGCTAATTGCTCCTCCCTGAGCTGGCTGCTAGGGGAAGGCAGGCACAGCAAAGCAGTCCAGATACAGGTACCAACCATGCAGATATTTCTTGACTCTATCTTGGGGCACAGATCCTGCAAACTAGAGGTGGATATTTTCTCTTTGGGTCTACCCTATGGTTATCAAGCCCTTCTATCTAGACCAGGGATTGGCAACCTTTGGCACGCAGCCTGCCAGGGTAAGCCCCCTGGCAGGCGGGCTGGTTTGTTTATCTGCCATGTCCACAGGTTTGGCTGATCACGGCTCCCACTGGCTGCGGTTCACTGTTCCAGGCCAATGGGGGCTGCAGGAAGGGTGCGGGCTGAGGGATGTGCTGGCAACCACTTCCTGCAGCCCCCATTGGCCTGGAGCAGCGAACTGTGGCCAGTGGGAGCCATGATCAGCCAAACCTGTGGACATGGTAGGTAAACAAACCAGCCCAGTCCTCCAGGGGGCTTACCCTAGCGGGTTGCATGCCAAAGTTTGCCGATCCCTGATATAGACATTAAGTACTTATATGGTCCCCATTACCACAAAGTATCTGACAATATGAATGTATTTATCCTGTGAGGTAAGGAAGGATTTATCTCCATTTTATGCATGGGGAACCAAGGTACCAAAGACTCAGGGCATGTCTACACTGCAATAAAAGATCTGTGGCTGGCCCAGGTCAGCTGATTCAGACTCTCAGTGCTCTAAAATTGCAATGTACATATTCGGGCTTGGGGTGGAGCTTGGATTCCAAGGTCCCATGAGGAGGGAGGGTCCCAGAGCCTGGGTTCGAGCTCAGACATCTACACTGCAACTTTAGAGCCCAGCAACTGATCCTTTTGAGCCCATGTCAGCTGACCTGGGCCAGCCACAGCTGTGCCACAGGTCTTTTATCGCAGTGTAGATATACCCTCAGTGACTTATGAAAAGTCACACAGGAAACCTTTGGCAGAGGAGAACCCATGTCTCCGAAGACCCCAGCTAGCAACCTAACCACTAGGCAGGGCTCTCCGCAGGAAACACTGCAAAATGAGCCCCTCCAAGGTAAAGGCAATCTATTCTATTAGTATTATTATTAATCAACATTTGGTCTCACTGTGCCATGGAACATTGTTTATGGGTCTCAGAATAGTGAGTAAGCTGTATGTATTCATATTGCATGCATTATTACGCCTCAGGACAACAGAGTGGGCTAAATCCAGTGCTGACCAAAGTCAATGGCATTTCTATGGGAAGTAAGTCAGCCACAAATTTTGTCCCATGTGTTAAAGGTATTTATGATATTAACAGGGTCA
Source organism: Gopherus evgoodei (assembly GCF_007399415.2). Classification (NCBI taxonomy): domain Eukaryota; kingdom Metazoa; phylum Chordata; order Testudines; family Testudinidae; genus Gopherus; species Gopherus evgoodei. Next base: position 22,562,628 of record NC_044333.1, read on the forward strand.
GAAGATCCAATTCCTGTTAAAGTCAATGGGAGCTGAGTATAAACCAAGAGCAGAATTTGGTCTTTAGCCCAGAATTTTATCTCCCTGCTTTTGTGGGTGTTTGATGAAGTTTAAGAGACAGAATTACACCAATCTTCTTTACTTAGCCCAAGATGTGCATAACAGTTGGGGGAAAGGAGAGCCTCACTGTCTTTTCCATTAGCAAATATTACTGTCTTTTAGTATCATCAATGTCACCATTGGATTGATGGTCAATAAGAAGAGCACAGGAGGGGATATTGGAGTGCACAGCCTGTTAGGTAGGGTAAGCAAGGCTTGCTGTTTCTGGTCGAGACTGAAAGGGATGGCACCAGTAGAGTGAAGAGTAGAATTTGGCCCACTGAAACAGAGTTATAGCTCCTCGTAGAACTTAATTTGAAGTTTTGCGATTGTCAAACTTTTAAAAAATTTAAACCACAACAAAGACAGGAATTATTGCAGCCAATTCCAAGTGCAATAGTGCTTGTGTGTGTGTGGGGGGGTGAGAAGTGGGGAGGGTTTGAAGCAGGCGGAAAAAGAGGGGAAGAGATGCTAAGGGAAGAAGCTGAGATTTGCAGATATTTTCCAAACCTAGTTGAATTGGAGTTCAGGTGGAGAACTTCCAGAAAAATCAATACAAGCTGGAAACATTTGAATGCTGAAATGTGCTGTGTATTTTTATCCCTGCTCATCCACCTTCTTATTTCTCCTACATTCTTGTGTCCTCACCTATTACTCCTCTTGCTTCCTGAGCCAACCACAATTTGAAAATGAACCTGCTGCTGTGGCCTAGAGCTTTCAGAAACACCTGACCAGTTAACCCAGTTACTCTCTACATCTAATGACAATCAGAAGCAGCAATTTGACTCAAGTCACTTCAACAATATTCTGCCAAAAACTGCCATCTCCCCCCGCCCGTCCCCACCCAGGTTATGGAGCTGTGGGACATTTGCCAGAGAAATGTAATAAAATGTAGGAAATGACACACACAAATAAAATTCACTTACCTAAAAGCTCTGCATATCTTGTCTTGCCTTTTTCCTCTCCATTTCTTTGCTTCCATCTCTTATCTCTCCCCTCACATCATTTCCTTTTTCACTTTCTCCATTTCCCCTCATCCGTTCTAGTTTCTCTTTCCTTTGCTGTCCCTCTTTACATTCATCATTTTATCTTTTGCTGAAAATGAAAACTCCCTCTTATTTCTTCCCTTATAGGCCAGAGCAGTGCCTCATTTTTGTGGTGCTCTCTCCCCCTCCCACCTCTACTTCCTCTTCACTCCGGCCTGGTTTTTTCTAACCATCCTCTTCTTGCTTGTCTCTGCAGAGCAATCACTCCCTCACTGTCAGTATTATTGCAATCCTGTTTCAGCCACTCTGTTCCCCATGCTATTTTTTGTTTTACAGAACTCCTCTGATTAGCATGCCCAGTAGTTCAGCCTGAAATGACCCCAAACACCTTGTGCATTTGTCGTGCTTTTGAAGTTTTGAAATGGTACAGGAACATTCTAAATGTGTGAGGTGTTATTGAGCACTTCAGGCTGAAAGCCTCAAGGGACAGAGCCATGTCTATGGGTCGAGGAGAGAATCTGGAGGGGGCAATGGCATGGAGTGGACCAGAGCAATACTTCACTCTGGAAAAAAAAGTCTGTGTTTCTCCACCTTCACTATGCCTAAGCTGTCTGTTCTAGTGTATTTGTTTGGTTTCTAAATTTGAAAAACAGGAATGTCATGGTGGAATCCTGTGAGCAGAGTCCATGCCCATGGAAAGGCCTCACAGGATCAGACCCTAACACTGATTATAGTATTTTATTATCATGACATATTCCCACTGTCAACAGCACAGCACATTAGTAATAGTGCTTGCTGTTTGAGCTTACACTTGGTTACATTCCTCTGGTATTTTAAACCGCTCTGAAGAATTGCCAATTGATCCAAGAAGCTAAGTGTAGTGCTGTAATTACTGTATGATGTGATTGGACTACTTCAACCACTACAAGGAAGGGGATATTGTGAATATGTCATTGGAGGCAGTCTGCACACTAGGCTAGCCAACTAATGTGCTGGGTTTCAATAGTGGCTTCACAGTTTTCTGTTTAAAGGTACAGTAAAGTCCACCCATGTGTTAACAGCTTCCCTAAAACTTGAATATTCTGTACAATGTACAACACCTTTTTAATTTATTCTTTCCTATTCTTCACTGGCAAGTGAAAGCTTTAAAGGGGAAATATCCGTATCCTTTCTTGCTGTTGGGGACAATACAGTGAGATGGGAACAGTAGTAACCCTAGCATACTTTTCTGATGCTACATATTGATAGACTGACGGATTAGGCCCAAAGCAAATGCAGGGAGACAGGTAGAAAATCTGCCTAGTCACTAACTCAGAATTTTCTGCTGTAAACATTATTCTAGCTATAATCTGCCTTTGTTCTTAATACTTTTTTAACAGCACAATTACCCTTGCCATATCATTTGGACAGGATTAATTTTTTTTAATGCATGAGTCACCTTTTTGAAATATCATCCACAGTTCAAGCAGCAAAAATCATTTCCATTTTGGGGGTCTCTATTTACATAAATTACTACAGCATTTATATGGCTCCTGTGAAAGTATCACACAATATGCTTTTTTTGTTAACATGTGCATAATTTCCACTTTTATGTTGTTCATTAAAGCTCTAGTATTTTTTCTGCCAATGGATGTAGAATACCAGCTGGAAAGCTAAAAAATGAATGAAAGTCAGGCAAAAAATGTAGGATTCACAACATGAAATTTGTTGCATTTATGGGAAACAGACACATACTTTGAAAAATTTGAACTCATCAGCTGGGCTATAATAATCAGCATATCCTCCATTTACATGGGTTGAAACTGCAGTGTTAACTATGCATTTAATCAGAGCAGCTGTTATTTCCCTATCAGATTCATATATATATATATATATATACACACACACACGCACAGGCTACAGCATATTAAGGTACTGTAGATACACACACATACATACATGCTGTATATAAATGCATATTCACAAATATAAATACTTGAGGAAATTATTGAAGAAGAGCTCTGTGTAGCTCAAAAGCTTGTCTCCTTTCACCAACAGAAGTTGATCTAATAAAAGATATTACCTCACTTCCTTTGAGTCTCTAGAACATATGACTAGCGGTAGGATCTTGGTGAGTATCAAGCGGTCAATTCCTTCCCTATATGTATGCCAGAGGTAGGGATCGAACAGGTCTGATTGAATATGACATATACAATATGACATGTACAATAACAACAGGTCCAAGGGGTGCCAGCCGGGGTGTGTGTGCTTACAACCACTCTGCTTTAGTGGCTTCTATTGTTTGTCAGGTGTAGTACCTGGGAAGTGTGCAAGCATAACACAAGGAGAGTTTTCTGTGTGTTTAAGTACAAGCAGAGATTTCCTTTATCGACTTTCTGGGCATATAAGGCTTCCTCTAGTATACTTGATGGCCAATTTTTAGTTGAAAACAAGTTTTCTTACCTGAGTCCAGTGACCTGGCAGCTGATACAAAAAATCAAGGTATGTTCCTGTCTTCTGCCCAATCAGCACAAAAAGATTTTCACAACCAGCTCCGCCCTTTTCTGAACACCTTACAACTAGGTTTGATAGTATACCAACTCCTAAATCAATTAATAAATTAGGTTAGCCTGTCCTATATCTCTGTCTCTAGACCAATAGTCCCCAAACTTTTTATGTCATGCCCTCCTTACCAGTAATATAATCTGTCCACATCCCCCCAAGGAGCCGGGGCCAAGCCAGGGGCTAGAGCCAGGGCCAGGGGCCAGAGCTGGGGGCAGAGCAGGGCTCATCGTTTTCACTCCCCAGCCCCCCATGAGGGCTGGGCTGGGCCCTGCCATCCCCCCAAACATTCCTCTGTGCCCCCCTGGGAGGGTGCACCCCCAGTCTGGGGACCACTGCTCTAGACTCTGTCCAGAGAGGGTGATTGAGTGGACAACTGTTGTCATGTCAGAGAAAACAATTTTACACATAAGAAAAATGTATTTTTACTGGCTTGCCATTGTTACAGATGGAGAGATCTGACATCCCTAGCCCTAGAGAGGAAGAACTAATGGCTGGGCCAGAGAAAAAGGGAGGGCTATAGATGCAGGAACAGTGTGGATAGAACTGGAACCCCTCTCCTCAAGAAGAGCAGCCATAAGGCATGGAAGGAAGATTGCTCTAAACACTTGTTGCCCAAATGCTACGTCAGTTGCTGTAGTCAGATCCAGATGGTAATGCTTGGAGCTGTATACCAAGTGGACAGGACTTGAAGGCAAGAACTCCTAAGTTGTTGCTGGCTCTGATATCAAAGTCCAGTGTGGCCTTGGGCCAGACACTTAACCTTTGCCTCAGCTTTCCCATCTGTGAAATGGGGGGGTATTATTTATTTTAAAGGGATGTTGTGACTGGAATGAATTAGTTAACATTTGTGAAGTATACTTAAGACGGAATGCCATCTTTAAGGACAGCAGGCACATGCTGGTGTATAACTAGACACAACAAGTATTATGGATGAGAATGAGTTTGGGGAAATAAATATTTTATCCTGCCAAGCCCCTCTCCTGATTTTGACAGTGAAGTTGAAGGGAAAGGCAGCAGCTCTGTCCTCTCCCTTTTTGTATAAACTTGCCTATCTAGAGGTGTTGACTGGCTTTTCAGAGACCTTCTTCTGTCTCACACATGCACACTTTTTCCCACACATGCACACACATCTTATGTCTTGTGGTCAAAAGTGGAAAAGAATTCCCATGCCTAGATCTGAACACCATAAATTACTTTCTAGGTACCATAACTATTCCCAGAACATGTGTACAGAGTTTCTAGCAAATGTTTTCATGAACACTTAATATAGTAACCGATCCCTTCCTGACCCCCTGCCCTTGAAGGAATTGTGTATTTCATGGCGAATTCTCATGTACTTTTGGAAAACTGGTAACATCCATGCACACCACAGACTCCAAGGCAAGATCTGAAGGCACTTTCAAACTTAGGCCAGAGGCTCCAGCATGTGGCTCTCAGCATTCAATCAGACTGATAGTAATGAAATCATCACTATTAATGGCAAAAAAGAGTGTACATTCTTAACTGAAGGAAAACGTAGAGTCAAGAGTTGTGTGAAACTTGAATGCTTTTGTTAATCCTGAGTTTCTACCCCTCCGAGTTTGTTTGAACTCAAACCTCAAAACACTGCCAAAAACATCAAGTTTTTTCCTGAGTTCATTACAAAAGTTCTATATGGATCCAGATATTTTTCAAAGCAGAGGCCCACTGATCACAATAGGAGGGTATCGGTAAAATATTGCCTCATGGGCTTCATCGAATGTACCATTTGGTGATGCCACGTCAAGTCTCGCTCCACTCTGCTCCCCTTCCCTTTCAAAGAAGGCAATAAAGTCTTTTGTTTGTTGGTGTCTCAGGATTGGGCTTATCCTGCAACTTGGATCTTATGCATTATCAAGTGGTTTCATTGGGGCTCTTCTGAGTTGCCACAAGTTCTCACTCTCTGCTCGATAGCTTTTCCTGTAAGGATGAAAGGATAGAAACCTTTCAATTCTCCACCAATTGTCACCCATCTGGATAAGCCTGATATGTTCCCACACACTATTTTCCAGTGATCAGATCTACAACAGTGCATTTCACCTCTCTGCTACAGTACTCCTATCCCATTAAACATGCGGCAGCCTTTTCAGCCCTTCAAAAATGGCCAGTGCTTATTCTGGACCTCCCCACACTAATCATTCTCCTGCTCATTTCCAATGTTAGGACACTAGTGCATCTTTAAAGGTACTCATGGAATACTCCAAGAGGCCCTTCTTGTATGGTTGACTACTGCAGACTTTTAGAGGCCTTCTAGTCAGCAGGGCTCTGGTATTCACCTCCATTTCACCTTTGTCATAGTGCTGGACACTTCCCCTGGCTCTCACACATAGCCAAGCAGCTGTCTTTTGGAGCCTCATCTTCAGCTGCTTCAAGATTTGCACTCAGGCAAAATGTTTAGCCTCATACTCAGGCTTCTTGCTTGATGCTGTGCATGCCTCTCTTCCTGCTCTGGTGTTATCATCTCCCACGATCTTTCAGTGACTATTACAGCACAGACAGGCAGCTTTGCCTGGCTTTCCCCACATGCCTCCAGGGCTGCCCAGAGGGGGAGGGGAAAGGGGCAGTTTGCCCTGAGCCCCCCACTTGAGAGGTCCTCCACACTGAGTGCCTTGGGACTTGGTATGCAGGTTCATAGCACTACTCAGTTTGGCCTGGCTGCCCCTCCATTGCAATGCCTGGAGTGGGGAGCCAGGCCCAGCCCCGTGGGACAGGAACCACCGCTGAAGGGTGATTGTGGAGTGGTCTTACTCTCCTAGGGACCTCGCCTCAGTGGTAATTTTTTTGGAAGGGTAGGGGACCTCAGTTTCAGATTTTGTCTCAGGCTCCCCCAAACCTCTCTGCAGCCCTGTGTGCCTCCATTGGCTCCCTTGTTCAACTTCTTCTGTAGTTCACTTACACCACTTCTACTGCTTCCTGCTCTGATGAGGTGTTTCTTCTCACCTTGATCCTAGCCGCTCAGCCATGAGGCACCCATACACTTACTTCTGCTTCTCCTTCTTCTGCCTCCCCAACCATCCACACCTTGGCAGTTCTTGGCTTCTGGCATTATTATCCTCCTCAATTTCCTGCTTCATTGATTCATAAGTACACTTCAGACTAACCTGTAAAAAAGTGGGTAAAAAGTGGTCTGGATCCTGTATTATCAGGAAGATCCCACATATTTGCCTAGAATGTGAAGTCACTTAGCTCCCTGCTTCACTCCTTGGAAGACTTGTGGTTCAGCCCAGTCCTCAGGCTGATCTAGGATGAAGTGGGTGTGTCACTTGGTAAAGAGATGCTCATACCTGTAGGTGAGGAAGTTGCCACAACACAGAAGTCAATGTATAAGCTAAACATGACCATATGCCAGAATTTTTTCCCCTCATAAATAAGACCCTTGTTTAGCAAATGTTCAATTTTGGTTATGTCACTATAAAAATCAAGCAGCTGGTAATTCAGGCTTGATTAGCAGGTCTCCAGTTTTGATTAGTAAATTACTGTAGTAATCAAGGTTAATTCTCATTGCAGAGCTCTGCCATAGATTTTATTTCTTGCAGAGAAATGGATTTTCTATTCCGGAGCAGGAATATTTCAATAAATACTAAGGATGCAGAAATAAAAAGTGTATCCAAAAGTGTTGACAACCAGAGCAGCAGAGTTGTTTAAACATGAAATGGTTAATTTTCTAGCAATGCAAAGCCAAGCTGTTATTTAAAATAATATTTTGACATAAGATATGCCTGGGTTGCATTGCTAATTCCTTTTACCTACTGTTTTCTGTTCCTTAAGGGACATGGATTGCTCACACCAAGCCTTTGTCTTTTAATTTTTTTCTGGATACTATGTCTTTCATTAAAGGATGTATTTTTATCATATTCAGAAAGAAGCCTAAGGAATGATTGTTAGTAAAAAGACAACCCATGTCAACCCAATCCTTACCAAGCCAGCAAAAATGATTAGGGGAAGCTAGACCTCTATGGGGAGCAATACATATTATTATTAACACAGCTGTTCTCCCAACTCCATTATATTTTGTTGGTTTTCTTTGTCCTTTAAAAATGATTCTTTATTTAAATTCAATGTGTCTCTTTGTAAGAGCCAGTAAGAATCACAGAATTTACTTAAACATGCATCAGATCAGCTGTTCTCCTGAACCAATTATCATGCCCACTTATTAATTTTTAGTATGTACACAGGACCATAGGAATCGGCATACTGGATATAGACCAATGGTCCTTCCAAGCCAGTGTCTTGTCTCTGATAGTGGCAAGCACCAAATGCTTCAGAAGACATTTCTTCCTAATGCTGGGATGTTGATCTGAAGGAGGGGATGCTTATATCATTTACCCATTTTTCTATTATCTAACGTAACTGTGGATATTTAACATTTGTCCTTGCCTTCATGGATGGAGGAGTTCCATCTAAGGAACTGGCTAGATCATGGCAGAAAATGGAAACTGGTTTGAATTACACATCCTTAGTTAAGGTTAAGCCATGGCCAACATTTAGTAAATGTTAGGAGAAATTAGGTGCATGTGCGTACCAGGTTTACAGGGTGTCTCAAGGACCTGCCTCACTCATTAATAACTAGGGAAACTCTACGTTTTGCATTGGAAAAGGGAACACACATTTTCAGAGAGGGAGAAAGAGAGCATATATTAAAAGATTAAAACTCTAGGAAAAGTACCTATGATTCCTGCATCATTCCTTCCAATTGCTAGATAAGTTTCACCTGGAGATCATTACAGCTTAGACTTTGCATTATTAGGGAACTTGCACAAATCCTGACCCCTCTCCGGTAGTGCAGCAGCTCCTCAACTATAGTAGATTTTCATTCATTTCTTTTGTGCATGTTCTTCTCTTTCCTTTGGCAATGCCTTGCTTACCCTTTGCAAGTCTCAGAAGTAAATGCAAGGAAGCCTGCAGCTGTCCACCTTCCAGAAATAGTAAAAGGACAACAGTGGCCTCCCTAGCCATTCTCTCCATCTCCCCCAGTAACAATGCAAACACACTGACAGATTTTTCACAGGCTGAATTCTTCATCAAACTGATTGTTTCTCGAGGGCCTATTTGAATAGTTGCTGGAGGCTAGGGGATATGACTCTGATATTCTGCATATGAGTATGTGCACGTCTGAGGCCATTAAAAAAATTCTGTGCAGAGATAGTAGTACTCAGCTCAAAATGGAGCAAGATCCTGGTGCTTTTGTGCTGCTTCATTGGTGCAAAGCCTGAAAGCTGGCTTTACCAGATATCTGGGGATTCCCCTGGCCAAGGAGAATCCCTGGGGTGGCACAGAGCTGGCTATTCTGGCTGTACACCACCCTCTCCCTAGCCTATGGGTGTGTCAAAGCCATGGCTGGGAGGGAAGGAGGCCTGACTAGAGTTGCTGCAATCCTGTTGATCCCTGACAGAGGAACAGTTCCTTAGAGAAACCCTGAGGCTGCTCCAGATTACACCAAATGTATTAATTTTGCCCTTATATAAATCTGTATCATTTAATTCAATAATCTTCATTTGGGATGATCCATAACCTGTGTGTTGGCTGTTTTGAATCAAGACCACAGGTCAGTTCTTGAAAAATTTACGCAGGCTCAACCCCCAGTTAATCCACAGTGGATTGCAGGATGTGGCTGAAATTTATACACACAAATTGTAAAGGAGTTTGCTTTCCACATAGTAACTGTTGTTATTTATTTCTATCACAGTTGCACCTAGAAGCACCTGCTGTGCACTGTCCAAACACATAACAAAAAATGTTCTGTGTCCCAGATAGTCTTCAGTCTAAGTACAAGCCAAGTGACAGCACATGGATACAACAAACAGATTCGGAAAGGGGCAGAAGATAACCCAGAGATGATTATCATCACTAAGCAGTCACTAGACAATAGCTGGCTAACTATTGTTGAGTTTTTTGTAGGCATTATGGCAGAGATGAGTTTTAAGAAAGGATTAGAAGAAAGTTGAATGTGGTGGCTTTGCAGATTTTTATGGGGAGCTCCTCCCATGAAAGAGAAGCACCGTAAGTGTGAAAGTGTTTGATGCAAAATTCAATAAATGGACAATGAAGTTTGTTGTCACCGAAGGCACATAGATGGGGGTTGTCATCTCAATAGCACCCAGTAGGGAAAGAAGGGGTAGAGAAAAGCTAAGAAGGCTCTAAAAGTAAAAGCCTGTATTTTGTGTTTGATGCAGTGGGGAAGGGGTAGCCAGCTGAGGGATGCACAGAGGGGAATGAAATGGCTGAAGTCATGAGCCAGAACATTTTCCTTTGCGGCAGTGTTTTGAATGGATAGAAGTTGGCAAAGCGGCATTTGTCAAAACCAGAAGAGGAGGTTGCAATAGACAAGACACAAGATGATGCAAGCCTGCATGGTGGATGGAAAGGCCAGATCTTATAAATATTATGTAAGAAGCAGCAGCAAGATTTAGACATAGCTCAATGTGTGAATCTAGAAAGGGCATCTAGAAAGAATGGGGGTGGGTGGGTGGTAATTCAAGCAATAAAGCATCAGTTTTAAAAACCTCACACAGTGTTTGCACTTAAATGTGTCTGTCTGGAAAGATTCTACTGATTTGAGAGATACTCCCTGTACTTTAAAAAAAATCACTGGGGCCGCTTATAGGTTACAAAAGAAAAGTCTGAGCACTGCATATATTCTTCTGGAAAAAAATATGGAATGAACAGATTTTTTAAAAAAATCTTCCATTTCTTTAAATTACATGATGTACTACTCATCAAAGGATTTAGAACCTGCTTTTCAAAATGTTAAGCACACAATTCCGATTATTGCATACCCAAATTAGATATTTGAATAAACAAATACAGATACGTGCATAACTGGTAAGTCTGGCATATAGACACCCAATTTTTGTGCATAGTTGTGGCAACTGCGTGAGAGAAAATTAGAAGAGGACTTGCTCATGTATTTTTGCATGCCCAATGGCATGGCTAACCTTTTTAACTTTAGTCCCTGAGTGGGAACGTTTTCAACTTACATACAGTAACTGGAAAGCACAGAATCATATTGCATAACAACCTATACAATACAAATATGTTTAGAGGTATCTACATTACTGCCAGAGCTCTGACCTTGATTGGAAATGATCATAAAGTGAAGAATACTTGGAAGTGGACCATTCTGTAGATCAAAATGCTTGTATATTCATCACTTAGATTAAGATCCAGTCAGGATTTTGTTGTCTAATAAAAACTGTAAATTAAATAGAAAACAGGCTGAGAAAGAGAGGGCCTGGCTGCTTTTTTAAATGCTTTTGGGGCAGGATGTCTGTGCTGCTTTAATTGTTCAGAGTTTCACTTTCTGCCATGGGAGTTGCAAATGTGCAAGCCTTCTCATAATGCCGCAATATAAACCTCAATTTAAAGTTGATGGGTCCCCTTTCAATGAAATTTTATTTTCTAGGCACTTTTGTGATGTGATCTTTTATGAGCAGCACAAATGAATACTGTGGAGATATTACCCATGTAAATGGGGAGCATTAAAATGACTACTTTAGAAAAAAAGGACAAAACTTTTTCCAAGTTTCCTTTTCTTAATTAAACTGATGTGTATATTTTACTTATTTTAATAATGATGTAACTCTTTATTTCTCTGCCAGTCAGGAATATCCTTAAACACACATGATGTGTTCCTCAGCAAATAAGAAATAACTGGAAATTCAGCCCTATTGCTGGAAACCAGTTTGGTTAAATTAACCTTTCGTCTGTGTCTGACTCCTACCTGCTGTTTCTTTCTTCCTCAGTCACTTTGTCCCCAATCCACATGTGTGACCCATGCACTCCAAAGTCCATGCACATAACACACTCCTCATATGGCCATGGCCACTTGTCGTCCTGGGCTGGAAATATCACAGACCTAATGTACCCTCAAGACTTAATTTGAAACCAAATTTAGAATGAGAAATGGGCTTGCCTCAGTGGAGAGCTTAGCAACTGGATGGTCTGTGGTTCTGGCAGGGAAAGCAAAGGGTTTGCTGGCTTGAAATGGAAAAAAGGCCTTAGATCTGTATTAGGAGGGTTAGGGCACTAAGGTTGGTGAGCCTGCCTGGGTGGTGGTTGGAGGAAAGTGAGTCATGAGTTGTGGGGGTCATGCAGAATAGAGTGGATGGAAAGGCAAAAATGGAAAAAAGTTGTATGGCTCTAGGGGCAGGGGGCAATCTTTACTGGTTTGGTTAAGCTTTTCATGTGCTCTTGATGCTTATTTATACAGAATCATGTTTCCAACCCCCTAGCTAAGATGCAGACTTTTCAGGATGGTGATGCAAGGAGCAGTACAATTCTCAAAGGTGGATAAGGCATTTAATTATTGGGAAGTCATGATATTGTTTGACAAATACATCCCTTCTGGAAAGGGCATTTCCACAGAGGAAAGAGAGATTAGGTTCTGCCTAACATTACAGAACGATGAGGCCTTCTGAATAATGCACCCAAATAACCCATTTCCTAGTCACCCTCCACATAAACCTTTTCCTAGTCCCTCTTAATATTAATAAGGGGACAGATTCTGCTCTTAGTTATGTTGGTGGAAACCCAGAGTAAGAACACTGAAATCAGTGAGGTTACTTTATTATTTATATCTGGGAGTGGAATTTGTCACTAGTTCCAAAATATTATTTTTTGGTAAGAAAATGAAGTCACTCTTGAGTTATCTACAATTGTTTTCCCTGGCTTTTCCTCACTGCTCCATTTCCTTGTCTCCTTCCTTCTCACTTATTTCTCTGCCATAGTCGATGCTCTCCTCATGCTTCTCTCTCCCTGAGTCCCACCAATTACTTATTTGTACTTTTTGTGGCAATAAGGAGGTCTTCAGCTGGCATTAGAAAAAAAAGAATCAACTCTGGATGATATCTACATGTAGCACTATACCTCAAACTCTTGGTTACTCAGACTGATTGTGCACTATGGTATTTATTCATTACTTAAACAGTATTAAATAGGAGAAACATATAATGCTGTTTTCTGAGGCTGACATGACTATTTTTACAAATTCCTACAAATGGAATAAAGAGCAGTTAAATTATGTGCCTTAATTTAGTTGCCATTGAGAAGCTGTTACTGTAACAAACTGCAGCAAGACTTTTAAATCAGGTCTGTGGAACAAAGCATCCCTGTGTCATTTCTGCATTAGTGATTGCAGTTGATGTCATTTTCACAAAACAAAATTATAACCAAAATGGATATTTCAGGTCAAAGTGCTACAAAGAGTATATAGATACATTTCCATCAATAAATCTGCTCTCTTCCTGCCCTGACACAGGCATTCAACCCCTGGTGATTGACGTTTTTACCACTAAGTTATACTATGTCTGCCTCAAGAAGAAATGTCTCCATTACAAAATTAGCTAACCATCAACATAACATAAAATAACTTGAACATGGTGTCATTTCACAAGAATATTGATTCTTACAGCGTTACTGGATTAAATCCTGGTTTCCCATAAAAGAAGTAGCCATTACGTCTTTGGTAGACAGAAAAAAATATAATGTAGAACAATATATATTGAAGTATTTAAATTTGATTGCTGAGAGCAAATGAACAAAATATTGTCCTGTAACACCACCAAATAAAGGGCAAAAACAATGCAACTTTTAAATGAGTCCAACAACAAGATTAAGCTAAATTTTCTGCTATTTTATTTAACTCTGGAAGGTAGCCTTGTCTAGTAAATAGAGAAGACGCTTGAAAGTCAGGATTCCTGGGTGTACTGCTCACTGACATTGATTTGCTTCAAGCTCTCGTGCATGGCACTTAACTGTACCTCAGTTTCCTCACCTTTAAAGCCTTTATCATTCATCCTACTTCACAGGGCTACTGTGAGCTTTAATTAATTAATGTCTGTTAAATGTTTGGGGTGCTCAGGTGAGTACTGTGATGTAAGTGCAAAGTATTGTCATCATATGAAGTTGTGGCTTCCCCTTGCATCAACAACTATTGGAAGCAAAACTAACTAACACACAGATTCAAGTTCTAACTAACTTTAATTCATTTTTAGAGTTGCCCTTTTTTTATCCACTGCAGTAATAGCCAGTTAAACTAATTCTGGGCACAATTCCACTGATCTTAATGGAATTACACGAGGGTTTAATTTGACACAGTTCTTTGCCACCTCTTTTTTACTGCTGGGATCTCACAAAGGCTGGATATGCTGCCTCTATGTCTACAGGCCATTGATGGTGCACTGCAAAACTGTTTATGTCGGCTGGGTTTTCAGCAGTCCTTCAAATGCTGAACTAAGAAGTGCTGAAACTAAACAAGAACTGATGTCAATTTAGCTTCCACATACACTGTATTGTGTTGCATACTATAATCTGTTAGAGACTAATAGTATTTTGGGGGGAAGGATGTTTGCAAGATTTCCCACTTTTTTAATATATGTCCCTACTGTGTAGTATTTGCATGAATATTCTTCTTAAATGAAATGCCTTTAGAAATCAGATCAACCCTGCACTTCCAGAAAGACCAGTATGGGGTGGAAGTGGGATTGTCAGGGCTAGGGTGAGACATGCTCTGCCCACTGAATCTGCAATTAGGGCTACAAATCTCTGCATAGGAGATAAGAGTAGTGGCTGTGATGGAAATGCACTGAGGCCTATGTGTGTTTCGGGGGGGAACAATTCTCCCGTTCCCCCTTCCTTGGGCTGTGTCTGTGTATGTGAGAGAGAGGCAATTTCACCAGGGGAGTGTAAGAAAATATAATCCCCTGTTACTGTCCGTTGCTATTCATTCCTGCTTATCAAGGATTGGAGAGGACAATGATGCTAGTCTCTGCCCATTCAATCCTTTTTTTTGTTGGCACATTACTATTTTATCATTTTGATCTTCTTTCTGAAGATAAAAGACACCAGGAGAAGATTCATGAATGAGAGCTGTTATTTATTGACACAGGGTTTTTGAACATTCCCTCTCCCCCCCGATTCATGAACCATTTTTCTGTATTTGAAATGCAGTTCATAAATCATTTCGTGCCAGCAGAAATTAATAATTATGATTCTATTTACATAAAATGGACTCATCCTGCCAGTTGCTAAGAATCCTTTAAGGCAGAACAATGTCAGCAAATGGGTTTTTTACTGGCAGTGCAGGAAATAATCTTTGTTTATAAATTGATGATAACATACTTTTTCCTGGGTTTTAGTGCCATTTTAGGGATCCCAGAGACCTTTGAGCCAAATCATTTTAAATCATTTGAATAATTTTTGGGTTTGTTTTTAAACAAATACACCTCTACCTCGATATAACGCTGTCCTCGGGAGCCAAAAATGTTTACCATATTATAGGTGAAACCACGTTATATTGAACTTGATTTGATCTGCCACAGTGTGCAGCCCTCCCTCCCCCGAGCACTGCTTTACCGCATTATATCCAAATTCATGTTATATCGGGTGTCGTTATATCGAGGTAGAAGTGTAGTATTGCCCATATCAAGGAGAGAGGTTTTCAGCAGGGCTAAGAGTCAACAAACTTTCAAGAGAGATGAATGTGTTTTGATTTTGTTTTCATTGTTAGAGAGGTTTGAGTGAACATATATTTTCCTTTGGATCTGGGTATGTTCACTCCCACCCTCCCCATGTTTCAGATTGAGTTTTAGGTTCAATTCTAAAATCTCAAAGTGAAATTCCCACATTTCCCCTGGATTCATGTCAAAACCAGGAGTTTCATGTGATTTTGATGCAAAACTATAGTTGGGCACAGGTTTGTTTAAAAGATGAGTGATCTTGAATGCCTATTTAAATAAAACTGGTCAGAGATTAGAAGCTGAAGGACGGTTTGTGTGGTGAGTGTTTTAATATGGTGAAATGTTGGGCCCAATTCTCTTCTCCCTTACACTGGTTTCTCATCATCTACTTCAGTGAATTTCCTCCTGATTGACATCAGCATGAGAGAAGAATCAGGTCCATTATATTTAGGTTTTCAGGACCTGATTCCTGTCTCATTTACACTTGTTTAAATTGGGAGTAATATCTTGAAGGAAACTGATTTGTGGCAACATAAATCCATGGTCAGTGAGATCACTATTATGGGTGAAATCCTGGCCCCTTTGAAGTCAGCGACAAAAGTCCTATTAACTTTAGTGGAACAGGATTTCATTCCAGACCTGGAGATAAAGTCAGGCAAAAGGGTGTAGGTGGTGAAATGCAGGTGAGTTTTGGAAAGCTGTGTCTTGAGTAGGGGTTTGAAGAGGAAGATTGAGTCTGCATGATGCATGGGATTAGGGGTGGGAGCTCAAGAGCTGCATGAGAAAAGGCATAGATCAATCAGCAGAAAAGGAGACCTGTAGAGCATCAGGATACATGGAGTTGGCAGAGCATAAGGCATGAGCAGAGGTGAAAGAGAAGATAAGATATGAGAAATAAAAGGAGAAAGCCATGCACAGTTTTGCAGAGGAGGAGGAAGAATTTGAGGAGGAAGGAGATTGAAAGCCAGTGTAGAGTTCCTGGAGACAAGTGCCCCAGACATGGTTGTACCCAAACCTCAAGTGACATTTTTAGGGAACAAATTGTGGAGTGGGCCATTTTGAATACCTCATGGCTTTTGAATAGGGGAGGGCAAACTTTCAAAGGTTTGGGCTTGAAATGGTTGGAACTTAAAACAGGAAATGGGTAACAAAAGTTTGGCTTCTTCAGACTAATTTCCACAACACACAGGAGAGGAATCCTTCTGAAGCCTAAACCTCCGTAATGTTTAAAAAAAATTTCTCATTAAAATTGTAGGTTGTCTCTCTAAGTAACGTGTTTTGAAATGGGGAAACTGTTTTGGCAATTACATATAAATTTTATGTGGCAATGTTCAAACATTCAATGGACTTACTCCTTTCAAAATAAGTGGACTAGCTGAAAAGCTGGGTGGACGACTTTCTTAAGTTACACAATGGAACATTCTCAAACCCACAAAGGAAGGGAAAGAAACAGATGGACCATTTACACTAAAGCTGAAGTAATTTTAATTCAATATTTTGAAAAGAGCAAAGAACTTATAAGAGTGAAGCATCAATGGAAAAACCAGGGAAAAATTATCTATTGTAGTTTATTTTGTTTATAAAGTACAACACCAGTGTTGAGAATTATGACTGGGGTGTGATTTGTTGTTTTGTTTGGGTTTTTTTCTGTTTGGCCTGTGCTTTGCCATTTGTTTTTCTGTTTTTTTTTTAAACTTTGTTTGAAAAATACAAAATTGGGTGTTGTGACAAAAGAAAAACTGGAAGTCCAAGATGAACATACAGGTTAAGTATATCTTGGAAATGTGTATTTTTAGTCTGATTTATATAATATGACTTGAACAGAAAGCTACATTAAAACAACAACCCACCCCTTCATCCCCTGAATTGCCTGTGTGTACATCTGAGTTTAATTGGTGACATAGGGTCTATTGGGGTTGAATGAAATTTTTATTTTGTGTTTTTGAGAAGGTAGGGTTGGCTGATGCTTATCTTTATATTGTCTCGTTTCCCTTTCATTTTACTGTTTGAAGGGCTCTAAATAAACATAAATCAGCTTTAAGGGAGGCATTATGTCAGGGTGGATGGAGCAATGGGCTGGGACTCTGGAGACTGGGCTTCTATTGCCAGCTCAGCCACTAGCCTGTTGGGTAATCTTGGGCATGTCACTTCATCCCTCTGTACCACAGATTCCCCAGCTGTAAAATGGGGATACTGACTCCCTTTGCAAGGCACTTGGAGATCTACTGAGAAAAAGTGCTATCAGAGCCTGGCATGATTATTTAGGGCACCTATGTTCTTGTGTGATAGGCCCGCATGGGGTGGGGTTCAGAAATAGGCTCTGTGTAGTGGTGTGTGTTCCCTTCTGTATGTTTCCATTTTGATTGGGCGACTGCTGGTGCTGTCTGGGTGTAGAGAGAGGCCTGAGCCTCCTGCATAACTCCGTTGACTTAACTAGAGTTACTGCTGATTTACACTGGTGTGAGATCAGAACTAGACTCTATGGCAGGGGTCGGCAACCTTTCAGAAGTGATGTGCCGAGTCTTCATTTATTCACTCTAATTTAAGATTTTGCGTGCTGGTAATACATTTTAACATTTTTAGAAGGTCTCTTTCTCTAAGTCTATAATATATAACTAAACTATTGTTGTATGTAAAGTAAATAAGGTTTTAAAAATGTTTAAGAAGCTTCATTTAAAATTAAATTAAAATTCAGAGCCCCTCAGACCAGTGGCCAGGACCCAGGCAGTGTGAGTGCCACTGAAAATCAGCTTGCGTGCTGCCTTCAGCACACGTTCCATAGGTTTCCTACCCCTGCTCTGTGGGTTCATCAGGCTTCTCATTATGCTTCAGCATTGCTTTTTCTTCCTTTCAGCTACAGATTTCAATGAAGGACAGGGATAGACAATGGGGTAAATCCCTGTAACTTGCACAGAATATGGAAATTGGAATTCAGCTTCTTGGAAGAAAATATCTGAGGGAGAGGGATATATCTATCTATGGCACCGGACTGATGTGCTGCATACACTGAAAGAAACATTTAACAATGTTAAATTCCAGTGACTGGAAGCTGAAGCTAGACAAATTCAGACCGGAAATAAGGCATACATTTTTTGAACAATGATGGTAATTAACTACTGGAACAATTTACCAGTGGTTGTGGTGGATTCTCCGTCACTGGCAATTTTTAAATCAAGACTGGATGTTTTTCTAAAAGATCTGCTCTAGCCATTATTGTAGGGAAGTTCTATGGCCTGTGTTATACAGGAGTTCAGACTTCCTGTCTAACAGGAAGATCCCTTCTGGCCTTCAAAGCTATTTATCTCCCTGTGAGCCCACTTTTCACAGTCCATAAAATTAATGAAAGTGTCACGAATCAGGCCTTTAGAGAGGTGATCATGACAAGAGCAGGTGGTGCGGGGGTCACAATGTAAATAATAGTTTCATGTGAGACCTAAATAACTGAGAGGAGAAGAGAAACTAAGCAGAGAAATTGGGCAAGAGGTTCGGGTTAAGGTTCCCAGCCTGGTAAAACACATCCCCGGTGAAACCAAGATATAAAATGTATCATAGTTCTAGAAGCTGCTGTTGGGGACTGCAAAGCAGCTATTAGACTTGGTTCCTCTAGGCAGCACAGACTCATCTAGAAATCAACTGCTAACCAAAAACCAAATCCTGAGCTGAAGCTGCTCAGCTCCTCTGAGGATTGGGCTTTTGAACTGAGGAGTTTCCAAACTCCAAAGCTTAGGAGATTACTGTGGGATTCTGAACAACTTTTAGGAAAAATCTGTTACATGTTTCAGTCCTTGTGATCAGTTTCAGTTTAGATTATCAAGACTATCTTCACAAGGAAAAGGGCTAGACATATCATATGTTTTTAATGAAAACTGAGAATCCCCTTTCCATTCCTTGGCTTTCCAAACCTAGGAGGAGAGCTTCATAGAATCAGAGACATGCAGATGTGGAGCCTGGAGGGGACCTCAAGAGCTCATCTAGTCCATCCCTTTGCATTGAAACAGGATTAAGAATACCTAGACCATCCCTGACAAATGTTTGTTTAACTCATTCATAAAAACCTTCAATAAAGGGGACTCCACAACTTCTCTAGGTAACCTATTCCAGAGCTTAACTATCCTTAGAGTTAGAAAATTTTTACTTCTCTCCAATACAAATCTCCTGTGTTGTAAACTAAGCTGATTATTTCTTATCCTATCCTTGGTGGGCATAGATACCAATGCAAAGGCAGCCTCTGGAAACCATAAAAAACATTGAATTTAGTATCAAAATGAATAAGACAAAGGAGAACATACTGGTGATTCTATTATTCGTTTTTCTGATTTACTTCTATAAAAACATATTTTTCCCATTTGTCTGAATCTGGCACAAGATTTTCAATGTGATTCATTAGATCCCTGTGAAAATCTTGGGGCATTCCCACTAAATTGAGATCCAGTTTGCTGCAGAGTGGGCCTTGCTTATAGGAAGTAAGTAGAAAATACTTCACATGGTGAGGTTATTGTTTAGGGATCTAATGCAATTGGCAACCTTTAAAGGGTAACTGCTGTAGTTAGGTATTTCATTCATTCATCACTCACCTTGGAAATTGGGGAGCATTAGCAATGAGAAGCTAAATTTCCTATTGTTGCTTCTGGGGAAAAGAGTCATAAGATCCTCTCCTCTTTTAATGTAAGTGTTTGAGGTGCTTCCTGCTGCTTCTTGGGAGTCAAGGGAAGAATATGTACACATGGAGACCTGAAATTTCATAAGCATGTGTTTAACTTTAAGCATGTGCATCTTTAAAGTATACTCTCCATCTGTCTCTCTCCCCACCCACTGTTTACACCCCTCTGCTCTCTGGGGTCCTGAGGAGTAGAGCAGATCCTGAACCACTTCACTATATTCTCAGGAAGTGTTTGTGGGACAGGGAGCTGCAACAGAGCGGGGAGAGAAGGAGCCGGTCCTCCTCGGTTCCTGCTTTTCTCTAATTCTCCTCTCCTAGTAGCAGAGAGGGAGCCCAGGAACCAACAAGGTATTTTTGGTAGGGGAGAAGTAGAAGCGACCCAGCGGACTGGGCTGCTACATTGTTCACTGAACGGGATGTGTTACAGGGAGGGCAGCAGGCCATCAACTGCAGGACTTCTCTTCACAGGCTGGGATGCCCACTCCTTTCCCCCCTGCTCTTGTGAATAATATAGCTCAATCTGGGGCCTTCAATCCCCTTTGGAAAAACAAGCCTGGCCTCCCGGACACCTTCTCTGCTCTTCATAGGGGAGGGATAGATAACAGAAGAAACAGAAGCAGAGAGGAACATCAACAAGGCTGGACCTCTTTGGAGGTCTCAGCTACGGAGCTCTGCAGAGATGAGGCTGACCTGAATTAATTTTACTGGGAGCAGGTGGGCCAGACATCATCCATTTCTCCTCAAACCTATTGTCCCTTTCTTCTCCCTTCACCAGCCCACCCAAGGTCCCTCTACCCAAACCCCACTTTTTCCTATTTTTATATCAACTCTTTCTTTCCTACCCCTTCACACTCCTCCCTTCAACCCCGAGCACTCACTAGCTTCCCCCTTGCACTTCCTGACTTTCCATGTCAGCCCCTGCACCATTCCCTTTTGGGACGTGTTTCCCCCTGTCATGTGCCCTGGGGTCCCTGCTATGGTGCTCGCTCTGGGAAGCAGCAGCCAGCAGAGGGTGGGACAGAATGGAAGCAGCTACTTGCTGTAGAAAGCAGCAGCTCAGCACCCCAGCTGGCGAGAGACCAAAACAGCAGCACATACTTTTTAAAGTCTGTTCTGTATGGTGGATCTAGCCCAACAGTGCCTGAGGAAGAAATTACTTTTTCTGCCTTCCCCTGAGCAATGGGAAGATGGGGGATGTTTGTGACGGCTTGGACCCCCTTGGGAAGCCACCTAATGTGCTGAGATATCACTGAGTCTACCTGTTCTGCCAGCATGGGCCCCCTTTAACCTGTCTTGCTGAGCCAGGCTCTTAAAACCTCCTCCAGCACACACACAGGTAGGGCCACACCCAGCTGCAGATCATCTCCGGGAAGACTCAGTTTAAGGGAATTGCTCCAGCACTCAAATGTCCACCTCTGTTAGAGTACAGACTCAAAGATATGTTATGAAATTTCCCCCCTCCCTCAATGTGGAGAGAGGTGTGCACACTTCTTGCCTCCCACCCCACAGTTAGAAATTACAGAAACTGGGTTTAATAATTAAAAAAACAAATTTTATTAACTATAAAAGGCAGATTAAGTGGTAAAAGGGGTAACAAACAAAACAAAGCAGATTACTAAGCAAATGAAATCAAACACACAAACTAAGTTAGTTTCACTAAAGAAATTGGTTACAAATAGTATTTCTCACCCTAGATATTGCTGTAGGCAGTTTGCAAAGGTTCTGTGATTCAGAGTTCCAGTTATATTCCTTGTCACACTGGACCTATGTCTCAGTCTGGGTTCTCCTCTTGCCTTCCCTTCCCATCTTGGGCAGACCGACCATGGAGAGGAGGAGTCCTGTTTGCCTTCCTCCTGACGCTTAAATAGGATTTACATAAGATGGGAATCCTTTGTTTCCCAAACTTGGCACCCCTCCCCCTTCCCTCACAGTGGACAGTTACAAGAAGTCCCAGGTAATGTTTTAGTATCAGGTGACAAGTATCCTGACACTGTAGGATCACAGCGTCCATGAGTCAGTGGCAGAATGGAGTGTCCACAGGAAGGCCAAGCTTTTTACAGTCTATTGTCCTTGCTGATAGGCCATCCACACTGTCTGGCTTTTCCATTGTAGTACCTGAAGTGTTGGCAGTGGCTGTCACCCAAAGTAGCATAGTTGAAATACAGATACAGAGTCAATATTCCTAACTTCAGATACAGAAATGATACAGGCATGCAAATTGGATAAGCACATTCAGTAAATCATAACCTTTCCAACGATATCTCACACGAGCCATCTTGCATAAAGTATCTCAGTTATGTCATATTCATATCATAAGCATATTTTCATAAAGAATATGGAAGGACATATTGCTTATGTCTGTCAAGGTTCAGAACTTGTCCCCTTAACACTAGTGACCACAAAATAGGATAGGAAACAGTTGCAAGGTTGGACACCCAAAACACTGTAAGAAAAAGAAATACAGGTGATCTGATCAAGAACTTAGAACATTTGAAGATGGATATAACTCCAGAGCCAGAAGGGATGCATCTGTGGAATTAATTAGTCAATGTCTATACAGTGCTTTGAAATAGATAAACTGCTTCACAGTGGTTGACCTTAAACTTGCAAATTTTGCAGTAGACAAATAGATGAGGTTACATATTTAACACTTATATCTAGTGGTATAGGTATGCAATGCACTTTACATAGATATTTTAATACACACAAATCTGATCAAGGATTTTATAACCCGAGTCACATATTTACTTAAATGTATGTGCTTACTGTAAGGATTACGGATATAAAATTATACTTACCAATGGCAACGAATATTATCATTCCAGAATCCTGCAATCTCATTGTAACAATCCATGCTTGTTACAATGAGAGGTTATTACACACTTCAGGCACCTAAGAAAACACATTATGAGGCACTGATTTGACATCTGAGCTGTGTTTACAGCAAGACTACATCAGTGCTATAGAAGCAAGAGTTGAAAGACACACACACAAATTTCAAGATGAAGGTTGGGCTGATGAGCTCATCAGTGACCCAAGTTTCACTGGACAGTTATAGTGCAAGATAGATAGATAGCAGACCATACATGGAGACCGAGTTATTTGTACTCAATGTACAGTACTACCAATCAAAGCTACACAGTCATCACATGGTTTATTAAACTAACAAAAAGATGTGAGCACCAGTCAAAGCATTGACTATATTGAATGACAATACCAAATCATCATCATTAGGCAAAGTGAGTCAGAACTGTTTGGTTATGTAACAGAAGCTCACAGACTGCACAAAAGGCAGTACCATTTTGATCATCATAAAATACAGCATGAATTGTAACTAGTTAAATTCACATAATGCTTGATTGCTGAAGAAATACTGAGAGTTTGCTACCTCTTGGTCTTTGTTTTCAACTGGATGTAGCAAGCTCACTTTGGAAATGTTAAAGAAATTTGCATCTATCAGAAAATTTCTTACTCTAACCAGCTATTTTTGAGATTTTTTTTAAGGCAGATAATGAATAAGACTAAATTGATGTCAGGCATGAAGTAATTTTAACCAGTACATTCAAAAGTCTATAATACAAAATATTGGAAAATTATATGTAGCATAATCTAAGCTAATGAGATGTTAAAATTCCATGGAACCTAGAAACTCTTCTAGTCATTCTGTTCTTCTTTTTCTTTCAACTTCACTGTGGGAGACGCCTCTTCTGATGTCTTTATATACGATGTTCTCATTTCAAAATGCCACTCAACCTTCAAATGAAGACCTGCCTATGATCTTTGAATACAAAAATACTTGAATCAAGATTTTTATATTTTAGGGTGTTTGGCTATATTATGCAGTGAAAGAATTTTGGTATTTAGTCTAGGTCTTATTTCAAAAGAAAGGAAAAGACGACTCTCAAAATGAAAGCAATAGTTTAGTACAGCGCAATACTAACAGCACTGGATAATTTTTGAATGGCATATTCTAAAATATTGAGGCACTGTCTGAAAAGCTGAGAAATGAAAATTTCTTTGGAAAGTGAAATTGAGAGAAAAACTAAAATTCGTAGAACACTCTGGGCAGCAGCTTCCTCCCTCGGAGGAGAAGTTGTCTTTCCCTTGGAATTGCTCTTAAGTTGCTCTCAGAAAGAAAAACAACATGAAAGAATGGAAGTCATGTGTGCTATTCTATATGTATTATTAGCAACCTGGCACCCAATCCCTCAGTTAGTATGACAATAATATTAACTTAAGGTTTTTAGGAAACTGCATCACTAGTGGGCATTACTATAAAACAGCCAAGAACAGCCACTGGCAGAGTGGTGAAAACTAATTAACTACAGTACCTTAATCCAAAGCCTGGGAGAAAACTTTTTTTTCTTCTTTTTTTAAGGGAGAGATAGAGATTTCCTAACTGCTGACAAAACTATACCTCCTAGACTGTCCACTGTTAAAAGCTATATAAGTACAATTAAAAATGACTATGTAGATAGCACCTAGTTAAATGGCATGTCTGATAGAAAATGGCATACCTGCTGCTAAGAAGCAAGTTTCAAGTCAAAATTCTCTTTCATTTTTTGAAAATTACCTGTAACAATTCATGGATTTTTTCAAACAAGTCTCCCTCTGCTGTCTTGATATATGGCTATTGAAGTCAACTAGGGTTGGTTACTTATCTCTTCTGCCTCTGCTCGGAGAAGTTGTCTTTCCCTTGGAATTGCTCTTAAGTTGCTCTCAGAAAGTTGCTCTCCTTAATATTACCTTTGCTTTTTATTTCAGGAGAAAGAGGTATATTATTTCTACCAATGATTCATTAAAATGGTAGCTGTCACAGGTCTTTGGTTCACTTTACTGTGTTCAGGGATGTGCAAACAAGTTTATTTTTCTATTTATTTTCTTTCTAATTATGATTTTCACAAGTAATCAGTTGGTCAGAGTTCCACTTCACTTTGGAATATTGTCTCTTATTGATGACGGATGCCACAGATGTGGAACTGTTGGTTTTCAGTTGCTGTAACAACTCATAAGAATTAGTAAACAGTGCTGGTTAACTTCAGAGTTCTTGCTGGTGCTTGGGATGGGCTTCCAGTGTGCATTTCTTCTTGAAGCTTTTACTAGCTTCTGAGTGTCATCTCAATATAGCAAGATGCTGGCTATATTCCTCTTTAAAAGCTATCATGATTCAATTTGTTTCTGCCTTTCATCTTTACCCCAGGATTGCTGCCTGAACTATAGTACTACCAAACCAAACACACTACACTAACTTGACTTCAAAAACACACTGAAGTTAATGCTTATATGGAGGCAGAAACAGCAAAAACATGTGTGCATCCTGCCGAGAAATCTTCAGCCCACTTCTTTAGAACTATTGCTAACTGATGTGAACAAGAAAATTAAGACCATTTTCATTTTAACTAGGTGAATGCAAATGACTTGAATGGATCTAAGAGGGTAAGTCATGCTGCTGCAGGAACAAGGAGGGTGCACCACCCAAACTGTTGTGTTTGGATGCATTATGCTTGCAGTCTCGAAGCACCAGGGATGCTAGAGGGAGAAAACATACCAACAGCAATTACTATCTGTACAGATCTATAGTGTGTGTTCCCGCCCAGCTGCTTGAAGATGCATGGTGGAGAGATATTGGATCATTGCAGTGCTGCCACCCCAGCTAGACAAGCCTCCTCTGGTGTGCTGAGCCTTTCTGGCAGTGCAGTAGTCTCCCCTAACCTGTGTACAAGCTACACTGGAACCTGGTAGGGATAAAGGGGCTCCCTGGACACCAATAATAGGGCAGCCAAATAGCAGAGTTTAAAAGTGAGTGGAACCCACATAAAACCATCATGTCAGCAGACAGCATGATTTACCTATCCATTCTTCTCTTATCCTGGCCTTCCTTCTCCATGTGCAGCCATGCCTTTTCAGGATAAAATCTTCCCATCTCTTTGGTGGTCGGCCGAGTGGCTGTTTCAGTTCCCATGGGTACCTCTCGGCGACAGCCGAGTCATATGCCCAGCCCATCATATTTTACGGTACCTGCTTTCAAAACGACATCTTGCACTCCACTCTGCTGTCTGATTACTTCATTGGGGACTCGGTTGCGGCTTGAAATCCCCAGAATTCTTCTTTCCATCGCCTTTTCGGGACAGACAGTTGTTCCTCCTCTATATTTGTCAGCACCATGACAGATAAAGGTTGTTATGTGATTTTTGTATTATATTAATATGACTGTATAATTTCCAGTTTGCTGCAGAATTCAGTGAAGTTCTCTTACATACATCAGGGCCCATATCTCAGGATTTAGTTCTAGGAAGTGATACAAAGCCTGTTGACGCCAGGGGTCTTTGGATCAGGCCCTTCAGCTGCCTTTTTATTAATTAATGTATACACTCAATAATAACAATAAATTAATATGATCAATAACAAGAAAAGCTTAAATGGTCAAAAACTAGTGAGACAAATGGAAAACTCTGAAAGCTCTTCGACTGTCATTGTTTAATGATGATTCAATAAGAAGAATCAAAACTAATATAAGAAGGAATCACTGTTGCCTCGTGGTTTATACTGCAGCCTAAGCTATAGCATAATTCAGTGGCAAAAAAGTGATATTAACGCAGAGCTAAGGTTGCCTGGTGGTTTGTTGTCCCCTTGCACAATGCTGAGTTGAGCAATGCTCAGACTTCTGAAAACCAGGAAACGAAGTGTGAAGGTTGCCCATGCAAGCCCAACTCTGCCCTCTTTCAGCGATGCCTCATTACATCCCATTAACACACACTTGTTTACTCTGCCAACCCCACCGTTGCTTAAATATACAAGCTCTTCACCGCCTTTTACAGCCCCACAGGATTCCATCTAATATTATTAAAGGATAAAACCAAAAAAAACCTGCCTGTGCTCCCTTCCCCCTACCCTCTTCAAGCAATGCCTCAGTATGTGCATGGCACCTGCTCACACAGGCCTCTGGCACTACATGATTCAGGAGGTTCCAGATCCAGGCGTACGCTCACACACTTGGCCAGCTCCCCAGAAAGAATCCCACACGTGTACAATTTGAGAATTGCTTCCCAGCCTTTAAAATTCCCTTACACTGACTCACAGGTCACCATCTCACTTTCACTTAACCATCATTCAAGTCCATCATTTAGAATCCTCTCATATTCCACCTCTCTGCTGACAATATCTTTCATAATAAAAGCCATCTGCCCTGCTATTGACATAACCTACGCATTTCAGCATAGAAGGGATGCATACTGCATCCAGACAGTGCACAGGAATCTCCTCCCTTTCCTCACATACAAAAGCATGCAAAACATGGAACACCTCATATCGGTCCCAACTTTGTCACACACCAAAGTAATCCACAGATCTTGAAAACACCTTCACCAAGCAGAGCTAACTACTGTTTCCACCATTCAGCACAGCTACACCCGACATGGACCACACTCCCTTTACCCGGAGGGCATGCAGATAATAAATGTGCTCATAGACTCTGCTCATATCCCAGTTCTCTACTGACAATATCTTTTGTAATCTCCCCCTTGTGCCCAGCTAATTATGTAATGTACATAACTCTGAATTGAAAAGATACATATTGGATCCTGAAGGTACACATGCAGCGCTTCCCTTAACACACACACGTTGGAGGGTGCAAAATTTAGCTCTCCTCATATCCAGCTCTGTCGTGCACCTCAAAGTAATCAAGACATGTCTTCATATCACAAACACACCTTGACTAAGCAGGTCCAACTGCTGCCTCCACCATTCAGTGTAGTTACACCTAATACCGGAGTGTAGGCACATAATTCCCATTGGCTACTGCCAGCTCCAGGGGAACAGAGGGGAGAGGGTGCAGGCAACTTTTCCCCTCTCCTGCACCTTTTTTGTCCTTGTATGGTATTAGATGAAATGCAGTGAGTGAAAGTAAATAGGCTGTAAAAGGAGGTGAAGAGCTTGTACATTTAAGCAACGGTGGGCTTGGATTATACTAAGCTTAGGCTATAAAATAAACCATGAGGAAATTGTCACCTTCTTACATTGGTTTTGATTCCTCTTATTGAATAATCATTAGAAAATGACAGTCAAACAGCTTAGTTTTTTAGCGTTGATTTTCCAAGATTTTTTTACAAGGAAAAGATATGTTGTTGGTAGCAAATGTACATATCGAGTCTTGCAATTTTGCATACTGAGCAAGCCACAGCGCCTCTGCCCACCCATATATGCACCAGCTGCTCCCCACCAGCCCTGCTTCGGCATACTGCCCCAACCATGGCCCTGACCCATTCACTGCATTTCCCCCTCTGGCCTGCTTCCCTCTCCACTACTGCACCTAGGCTGCCACCACAAGCAGGGAGTGCATCTCCCTTAAGTCTTCACTTGTTGGTATATAAACATTTTTATTACCATCACCTCCCTCTCCTATAACCCAACTGACATCCAGTGCCGGCAGCAAAGGACAACTATGGTATACCGGAATAATACTGGGGTGCAGGAAGGTTGGGTGCAGGGTGGTTGGAGTGCACTGGCAGAGCTAGGTTGGGGGGTTGAGGTCCATGAACAAAGCTGGGGCTGCAGGGTGGTTGGGGCACTGGCAGAGTTGGGGGTGCAGCACAGTTAGGGTGCCAGGGGTTGGGGTGCATTCATAGGGATTGGAGTAGACAGGGATAGGAGTGTACTGGCAGCATTGTGGGCTGCAGGATGGTTAAGGTGCACAGGAGTTGTGGTGAACTGGCAGACCTCTGGGGCTCAGGAAGGCTGGGCTGCAGAGGGGCTGGGCTGCACTGGCAGAGCTTAGGCCTTGTTTACGCTATGGAGGGAGTTCGATCTAACTTACGCAACTTCAGCTACATGAATAACATACTTTGATCTACTTACTGCAGGGTCCACACTATGCAATATCAATGGGAGACACTCTTCCATTGACTTCCCTTATGCTTCTCATTCAGGTGGAGTACAGGAGTCAACATGAGAGCGATTTGCACTTCATTTAGCAGGTCTTCTCTAGGCCTTCACTAGACCTGCTAAATCGACCACTAATGGATTGATTGCCATGCGTTGATCCCCGGGTAAGTGCAGACAAGCCATTAGTTATGTTAACTGAAGGGTGAATTCACTGCCATTAAGCGGTCTCTGATTCATCCAGTCATTAGTATCTAGCAGTAGAAGGAAACCATTTGGGGGGGGGGGCTGTAATTCATGAACCCTCAGTCAAATGGCCCCAGATTTGGATCACTAATGGTACCTTGTACTCCCGGGAGGCACACCAAATTTCAAAGCAATTTGAGTAACCATTTGGACTTTAGAGCACTTTTAGGAGTCAAGCATGGAAGCATATAAAATGAAGAGAATGAAAATCCTCTAGCTGCTTTTCTGTATTGGCACATGCACAGTGTGAAAAATGTACCATTTCCTAAACACAGTTCTCAGTTTGGGTCCTCCAAAGATTTAGTGGGTGCCATGCACTACGTCAGCAAAACTTGAGAGATTGTGACCATTTTGACCCTCATCACATCAACTGTTTGAGTTCTAGCTCTGTGCAAAAACAAACAAAAATCTCCACCTCTAGAACCTTTTAAAAATGGCTCTTTTTTTGGTGGGGAGGCTTATATCTCCAGAACCACTGGCTGAAATGACTCCAAATTTGGGTCACTAACCATACCCTGAACCATCCTAAGGCACACTAAATTTCAAAAAAAATCTGACTAAGCATGTCCATTTCTGAGGATTTTAAAAGGTCGACCTTTAAACAGATGTAGTAATGCAACCTCAACTATAGAGGGACTTCCACGCTTCTATAATACTGCTCCATCATATTTGTACAAATGTGTGTTTGAGGACCACTAAAATTCGGGATGGGATAATTTGTTTTGCATAATTTTAAACCTACTTATTCTGGGTCAGAAGTTTAAATTCAATGTTATTGCACTTGTGTTCTGCTGTGCTATAAGAGGCTATGAAACACATGAGGAAAGGGAATAGGGAGAAAAACATCTAATGCAAAAGTCAGGTGAAATGGAGTAGAGAATTAACTGAATGAGAAGCAAAAAAAATAGAAATATGTTTGAAAGAAGAAAAGGGGGAGAGAATTTCTAAAGAGAAATTTATATATATACACCCAAACACACACACATACCATGTACAGCCCAGCCAATGGAAGGCAACAGCCTAGCTTTCAGGGATACTTCTAGTTCTAATACTTAGTCTTGGCATTAGCAAAACATCATTTTAAAAATTCTTTAATGAGGGAAACGAGGTTTAAATCACGGCAATAAAAGCTTCATGAAGTCTAACTAGTTTTGTGACCCCAAAAACTGTTTGCAAGACTCACAAACTTCAAACTCCACCAGGTTCACCTATTCCTACTGAAAAGTGAATAATTCCAACTATCATATACATAAAAACAGCTGTAGCAAAACACATTGTGCCTAGGCAATGGGAACATATAATTTACAATACTTGGGGACAGAGGTCAGGTGACTGCATGTAGTTTTACAATGCAAAGTGTGTATGAGCACAACTTGAATACTTCCTTTCAAGGACTTTTCTTCTGCACAGTCTCCAAAGAGCTTCTTTATCAGTTCTTATTTTATTGGCCCTGAAATCGTGTTTAGCACCTTGGAAGGGTGGGGGAAAGAAGGTAAATAGGTTATGAGTCTTGATTCATTGAAGGGATAATGGGTTTTCTTCTTTTGAACTGTAACATCTAAATGGCTTTTCTTTTCAGAATCAGGGATGAAAGGCTGATTTTAAACAGATATAGCCTGCTGGTGTTTTTTATCTACTTGGAATCATAGAAGTTAGCTCCAGTGAAAACTGCCAGATGTATCTATAGAAAATAATGATAACTTGCTTGATCCAGTGAGGTGCTGATCATCCTCTCAAAGGGAGTGGGAGTGTAGGGTGCTCTGCACCTTGCAGGATCACAGTTCTTTCATAAATTTAGGAAGTATTGACCACCTAGTTTAAAAAAAAAAAAAGTGAATTTAATGCTTGTTAAAAGAACCTGATTGACGGTCTTAGAGAGAACATCCTCTTGTTAGTTACAGAAGAGGTACAGGACACCATTCAGGTGACGTGTTTCAAATTTGACCTACAGCTACCACCTCCAAAAACGGTGAGTATAATTTATTCTCTGGGCTTGATTCCCACTTAGCAGAAATGAGGGATGTGGCACCTCACTAGACACAGGCACACAGTTCCCCGAATTTCCAAACATACATACAATTGTTCTTAAGCCTTCTTTTTCACTGATATCAGGCCCTCTGTATTGATACTATCCTTGGGCTCTCTGCTGAGACTGCCCAACAGTTTCAATGATGCAGCAGGCAGCTGTTCACTTGAACCTGACCTAGAATACTAGCTCATTTCACACAGGTCACCAGAGCATTCCGATGGTAATCACTTTTGTGTCATTTCTAACATAGGCTGGATTTGAAGGGATGACCTAAAGGTAAAAGAGTTCCCAATTCCCAAAGTTATCCTTTTTCACTATCCTGGGATGTTGGGAAGCCTGCTGTCATTCAGCAGGCAAATCTCTACCCATTGGCAAATATACTTATGATCTGATATATCCACATCTGTCATGGAGTGTCAAGATGTAAAAAAAGGACATGGTTTCCTATAGGAAATAAAGACATCCTCTTCCGTAGTCATTATGTGCCACACCATAATGCACGTAATAATGAAAAACATGAGGTGGTCAAGTTGAGACAGCAAATTTCAAATGATAAATAAACCTTAAAATGTTCAAAAACTCAGCTGCTACTCCTCTGAAGCTAAACTGAACATATCCAAATCTTAGAGTGGAAATTTCATGAGCTCAGGCTCTCAAGGGAGATTTCAGTACTTCCTTATTTTAGCTCTTAGGCTAAAAATGCTGAAAAAGAATAAGATTCTTGTGCTTGGTTTTTATTTTGGTTTGGGTTTTTTGGTACTTCTGCTTCCACTAAAAACTATACAATACAGAACAGCCCCAGTTTTAACAGCAGCAGCAGCAACAACAAAAAGTTAAACAACTTTTTTCCAACCTCAAATATTTTGGTTCAAATTCAAAGTAAAGACCAAGGTTCACTTTTTGTTCTAGCAGTTGATCATATTTAAAAGCTACACATGCTTCAAGGCTACTTTAGATATTTCTCTTCATAGCCAAAATGATTAGAAAGACTTAGCTTATACTGAGCTATTGTATATGCAACACTAAGAAAACATGTAGAATTTTGAGTATCAGAAGTATCTAATCCAGTTTTGGGGCACAATATTTCCTGATTATGAACACAGAAGAACAGTTATACTTCCTGAACCAGGCTATGAATTTGCTTTATAAATTTGCGATGGTGATTATATATCCAGCAACGTGCTTGGCAAAGAGGAATGAAAGGAACCTTTTCCTTCCCCAAGGTATTGCCTCAGCTGCTAGGAAAGAAGACAAGTTCCTCGTGGTGAGGATTTAAGGTGGGTTGATTGAGGTAGCCCAGCAATGAAGAAGTCTACTGGGATCAATTAAGATGACCCAGATATATAAGAAGGGAGGTGAGTGCGTCTACTCTCTGCTTGGTAGTAGTTTCCCACTCCTGACTTTCAGCTCTGGGATGCTGAGAGAAGTTCTGATAAGCATTGTGAGGTGGGGCTTTTGTTATCAACCTGAGCACTACGTAACTTGAGACATTTATTTTGTCTGTATGCAATAAAGCAACTTTGGTTCATGGCCTGGCAATAAAAGACTGAAACCTCAACATTTCCTTGCAACCCTTGTAAAAATTAGGCTTCATTGTGAGCTAATCAAACCCTTGCTGCATGAGGTAGAACTCTCCCCACTTTTCCTGAAACAAATTCACCAGGAACATTTTTTAACACATTTCCTAGTGACAAAATCATTTGCATTATTTTTAGAAGCAGCATCAAGAAATTAAAAGAGATACTCTGTGTGAATGATTAATATGTAATTACTATACTGTATTTAAAGATTTACATACAAATGCTTTTCAACTCTTTTGGTGGAAGGGGGCCTTAAACTTCCAAGTCTAGAATTAATCATCCTAAGAAAGCTATAACTCAAAAAACTGTCACCAAAATCTGGCATGTTTCTAAGAAGTCAGTGTCTGCGGGCTGGAGGGGAGGGTTGTTTTGTCGTTCATTTGAGGACTAGGGGGAGTCGACGGGAGAGTGTCTCCTGTCAACATCGCAAAGTGTGGACCCCACAGTAAGCAGATCTAAGCTACGTCGATTTGAGTTACGCTATTCATGTAACTCAAATTGCGTAGCTTAGATTTAATTTACCCTGTAGTGTAAACCAGGCATAAGTTACACAAAAGTCCTTTTACTCTGCTAAGGCTGAAAGTTAGGCTTGGTTACACTATAGCTGTAAGTCAACCTAAGTTACGCTATTTCAGTTACGTAAGTTATGTAATTGAAGCTGACGTAGCTCAGGTCGACTTATAGCAGTGTCTATACTGTGCTGTGTTGACGAGAGATGCTTTCCCGCTGACTTATCTTACTCTTCTTGGGGAGATGGAGCAAAGTAGTCAACAGGAGAGCACTCTGCCATCAACTTAGCGTGTCTTCACCAGACCCGCTAAATCAACACCACTGCATTGATTGCAGCAGAGCCGATTTAGCCGGTAGTGTAGACATGGCTTTAGGCTCCTCTAACTTTCACTGTGGTGCAAACAGGCTCCTGTATGCACCCAGAATATGAGAAGTACAAAGATAGATTCTTCTTCAAGGCTTAATCATTATAGCTCATTTAGTAGAAAACTAAATGACAGATAGTCATGGTCTCAAAGGCCCATGCCAACAGTGGACTAGTTCCACAACATACTGCAGTTCTACAGGTGAGGGGCTCACTTTGAGAAATTCTGTCCTTCACATAAAATCTTAAACTGATGTTCAAAAAATAATCACATGGCATTGAGGAAAGTAGAGTATGAGCCCAGTGTCCTAACCTACAAAATCTGCCAGCAAAGGAAGTTATATCTGATAGCACTACATTCTTTTTTCCTCTTGATCCATCCCCTTCACCTGGACTATAATAGAATAGTACAGGTGAGGCAGCAAGGGTTTCAGCATAGGCTAGCAACCCACATACTTAGCCAGGCTCCCCAGCAGGCTTGTACTTGGCCAGCTATCCCAAGCCACCACATCTAAACTACTGTTGTTACCCATGCTAGCTAGATTAAAGTTTTACATGGATGTCGAGGGGAGCAGAAACAGGACCCAAAATGGAACCTTACGACCATAGATGAAATATCTTGCCTTTTGCAGGTCCTCCAAAAGAACATGCCCTTTACAGCACCCCACAGCGTGTTCCATATCGGAAAAGTAGAAAACCATGAAATGTATGAAGCTATTCAGCTGGCAAGGAAGCCCACTGGACATGGAAAGATACAAGCATGTAAGACCCCTCTCCTACCCCTACCCCCCAAATCACAAGGTCCTTAAATATACCACAACACAAATTCTGTGTTCTAACCACAGTCCTGCCTCCTTGATCACCTCAGCTCTTATCAGGTAAGCAGGTTCTCACCTAGTTGGCACCTGGATGGGAGTCCTTCAAAGAAAATCCAGGATCCTAAAAGAAATGCTGTGTTTCATTTAGTAGATGACAGCAAGTCTCTGTTCAACCAAGGATCCACTACAATGTTAGGGGATACTGTACTGAGGGAATGTTATTTGCAGAAGACATGAAAGAAAAACCTTTACCTTTGTAACATTAATGATCCTGTTAGGTAATAAAGCAAGTCCTCACTCACCTTTTCAACACCCGAGGTTGTGCGGAGTTGGAATATGGGCCCACAATTCTGTCAGAGACCAGACACAAATGCGTTGATCAACGGGCACACACTACCCCAAAAGCTTTAGAATAAGTGTGGCCCCTTTATTAGGGGTGGGCATCAATATTTATACACAGAAGTAAACAAAGTGATTAACAAAAGATAATGGTCATGCATAATCAATCAAGATTTTACAGGAAGAGCAAGTTTAACAAGTAAATGCATAGAGATAAAGGCTAATGGCTACTTGAGGAAGGGGGTGTCATGAGTAGTTTGCAGGTCAGTGCTTTGTTCAAAAAAGGTTCAGAAAGGATTATGCAGAGACGGCCAGTCTGGGTGTTTTTTGGCTCCAAAGTTCACCAAAAGTTTAGACCCAACATTCCTCCATTTGTAGCTTTGAGATAACTATTAATCAAAAAGCTACACCCTATTTCAAGATCTCAAGGGCCACTTGGCAATTTTAGCCTGGGCCAATTCGAAGAGAGTAAGGCTTTTAGCTGAAGTGGGAAAAGAATAAACTGACTTACATGAGTTTATGAGGGAGGGGACACACTGAATACAGCAACACAGTATTATAAGGACTACCATGGCCCCAACAACACCCACCAAGAGGTTTTTAACCCACCCAAATCCGGGCAGCCAATTCCATAAGGCTCCCCACCAATCATAAGGTGGCTGGCCAGAGGAGTAGTTTTTAGCCATTTCCCTTAGGTGTTTGGTACGTTGAAAAGTGTCAGAGTAGGTGTCATTTACAAAAACACAGCATTCTTCATTTATGAGGGCGCAAGTTCCTCCCTGGGCTGCTAACATCATATCTAAAGCCATTCTGTTTTGCAAAGCCAACTGGCGCAGCTGGGACATTTCCCCGGCCTGGTTCTCAAATAGGGTTGCAGTTTCATTGGTCAAAGATTCTAATAGTTCCTGTAGACGGATGATAGCACCCTTCAAGCTAGTGTGACCAGCCCACCGCTGCCAGGACAAACCATCACGGAGATTAATATCTCTGTCAGTTTCACGGATGTTACGAACGTGGGGAAAATGAGGGGGGGTGAGGGAGATCCGAGAAGGCGGTGCTAGCCATGCCAAATAACATGACCCTGCCCAATCAGGGGAGAGGAAATAATAAGCCTTGGGCCCGCACACCCAGTATGTTCCATATAATGCGTTTTGGGTATTCCATTTCTCAAAGTAGGAGGTAACCCACCGCCCGTTGTACCACTGTTCCCCTGGTAACGCAGAGGGGTCGTTGTGTGAACTGCAGAGGCACAATTTGGTAGTGTTGTCCTCAAAGGGCAGTGTAGTACTGCTTGAGCAGTTGTAGAAGGCAATTGTGTATCCTTTAACAATTAGTTGGACACCCTCGAGCTCTGAGCAGGGCTTTTTAAAAACTGACTCTGAAAACCTGCCCCTCCATGAAAAAGTTGAAAAGGTTGGATCGGGGTGAGGGATCCACATATGGGATAAGTGGGATGCGCAAGGCTTGAAGCCAAGATTTTTACTAAAGGCGGTGCCATTAAAATATATGTTGCATTTACTTGTTCCCACAAAAGTTGACCCTTTTTTTTAACAAAACACAGTGATCCTGTTTGATTGGTTACCCTGAGATATTTGTTAATTGGCACTTCTGTTTTGTCCCATGTAAGATTGGGTTGGACTGGATCTTTTATTTTAGTCGGTGGCATCCAAGTCATATTAGCAGTGGTTAGGGGAATGGGTGTGAAGGGGAGTCCCTGTGCTGCATTTACTGGAAATTGAGTACATACCCAGCAATCACTTCTATTTCCTAAAATACGAGTTTTAACCTCATGGGAATATCTAATAAAAGCATTATCTTTATAAGCAGAAAATAAACTGAAAAAGCATAAAAAACATACAGTTGTCAGAATAAAGGGTCCTCTCATTTTTTTCGAGTTAATTTAAGTCTAATGTCTGAGAGAGGTAAGCTGGTCCACTGGTCGAAGGCAGTGTCCTTAGTGGTGACAAGAGCTGCTGGTCCGTCACTGTGGTCCACTACGGCTGGCTTGACGTGGGAGTGGTGGATCCAAGATTTGCGTCCTTCCAGGAACACTGCAGTCTGGGTTGTCAAAAGAACCTGGTGGGGTCCAGTAAACCTTGGCTGGAGGGTGTCGTCACGAACGAACTTTTTGGCCCAGACGAAGTCCCCTGGTTGGAACGGGTGGATTTGTTCCTCCAGCGGCACGGTCTGGGAAAACTGCGAGGCTTTCCAAAGGGTACGGAGGCGAGCCTGTAGGGAGAGAAACTGACACGCAGTCATATGATCCCCTTCCAATAGTGAAACATCAGCACGTGGTAGCGCCCCGCCTTTGAAAGGGGGGTGTCCATAGAGCAGTTCAAAGGGGGATAATTCCAATGCGCGGGTTGGGCGAGTACGAAGGTGAAACAGGACCAAGGGAAGTACCTGAGGCCACTTTAATCCTGTTTCCTGACAGTATTTAGCCAATGTAAACTTAAGTTCCCTATTCATACGCTTAACTTTCCCGCTAGACTGGGGGTGGTAGGGTGTATGAAAGGAGTGTGAAATGCCCAGTCCTTGTTCTAAATGGCCAAGGACATGACCAGTAAAGTGAGGTCCGCGATCTGAGTCGAGCACAAGAGGGATGCCAAAACGGGGTACAATATCTCTAAGGAGAATCTTCGCCACTGTGGCAGCAGTACAATTAGCAGTAGGAAAAGCTTCGACCCAGGAAGTCAGAGGGCAAACCAAAACAAGGAGGTGCTTTTTTCCAAAAGCCTTTGGCATATCTGCAAAATTAATTTGAAGATGTTGAAATGGAGCAGCAGGCGGAGGTCTTCCACCCTTAATTTTGTTAAGAGGTGGAGCAGGTTCATTACGCTGACATGTGCTGCATGCTTTCACTATTGATAGGCAATAGGGTTGAATGCCTGGAGCATACCAAAAGCGAGCGATAGTGTCCACGAGGGCGTGCGTGCCGTAGTGACCCCCTTTATCATGGTGCCAGCGAACTGCCACAGGGTATGTGGAGCAAGGGAGGCAGGCTCGGCCATCTGGCATAAGCCAGGTCCCTTTGACCAGAGTGGCCCCGAGGCTTTCCCATGATTTTAGTTCAGCAGCGGGTACTGGTACGGGGTGCGGTGGAGTAAAGGAGGAGGTTGCAATAGCCAATGTGGGCATGGCTAAAGGTAAGGTGGCAGCCTTCTTGGCGGAGGCGTCAGCCAGGGCATTCCCACGGGTAACGGGGCTGCTATCTTTAGTATGGGCCCGGCAGTGAACTACAGCCAGGACGGAGGGTTTTTGGAGGGCGTCCAAAAGCTTGTGGATGAGGGGGAGGTGCTGAATGGGTTTACCGGCAGCTGTCTGGAAACCTCGAAACTTCCAGAGGTGGATATGACAATGCACAACTCCAAAAGCATATTTGCTATCAGTAAAAATGGTAACGGTCTTACCAGCGGCCAACTGGCAAGCTCGGGCCAGGGCATAGAGTTCAGCGGCTTGGGCTCCCCAGTTGCCTGGCAGTGAGGCGGCCTCTTGAATGTCCCATTCAGAGGTGACAGCATAACCAGTGAAACGCTTGCCATCAACATAGAAGGAGCTTCCGTCCGAGAAGAGGATGCAATCGGGGTTGTCCAGTGGCACGTCAAACAGGTTGTCTCTTATCTGTAAGATGCTGGAAACTACTTCCACACAGTCGTGCTGGTCCTGGGGGACTGGCAGGTCAGGAAGCAAGGTAGCTGGATTAAGGGGTCCACACCTTTTAAAAATTAGGTTAGTGTCTTCTAAGAGTTCGGCCTCTAGCTGTTGCTGACGATGGGCCGAAAAGACTTGGGTTGTGCCCCTACGCAGAAGGGCTGACAAGGCATGAGAGGTCCAAACCGTGGTAAAATGACCCAGGGATAGGCTCTTTGCCTTTGTGATCAGCAGGGCAGCTGCTGCCAGAGTCCGGGTGCAGGATGGGGTTCCCTGAGCGACAGGGTCGATTTGCTGAGAGTAAAAAGCAAGCGGGAAATGGTGGGGCCCGCTCAGCTGGGTAAGGACACCACTAGCAATTCCGCCCCTCTCGTGGACAAAAAGGTGAAAGGGTTTGCTG
Source organism: Gopherus evgoodei (assembly GCF_007399415.2). Lineage (NCBI taxonomy): Eukaryota > Metazoa > Chordata > Testudines > Testudinidae > Gopherus > Gopherus evgoodei. The sequence goes on from NC_044333.1 coordinate 22,601,205, forward strand.
TAATTGGGGGGGCGGAGAGACATGGAGGAGGCCACACTGTCCTTGAGTAACTGAAAGGCTTGAATAGTGTCCGGGGACCACTGCAAAGGGTCAGGAGCAAGGTTAGCAGTGAGTCGGTGGAGCGGTTTGCTTAACTCCCCGCAGGACGGCAACCAGGGGCGACAGAAGCCAATTAATCCTAAGAAACCTCGAAGTTGTTTCTTGGTGTTCGGTAGAGGGCAGTTTTGAATAGTCTTTATGCGGGCTGGGTCCATCTGTCTTCCTTCTGGGGTTAACAGGAAGCCCAGATATCGGACCTTCTGTGAGACCCACTGAATCTTTTTAGGGTCTACCTTGTGGCCTCTGGTGTGTAGGTATAATAAAAGTGCCTTACCATCGATGCGGAGGGCAGCTTCTTCGCGATTACCTAATAGGATGTCATCTACGTATAGGACCAATGTGGATCCCTGCGGACTGGTGAAACCTTCCAAGTCGTGGCGGAGGCACTGGCTGAAAATCGTGGGGCTGTCTCTGTAGCCTTGAGGAAGTCGTTGCCAGACATAACTTTGTCCCTCCCAGGTGAAACTAAAGAGATACTGAGAGTCTGGGTGCACAGGAATGCTGAAAAAAGCTGATTTTAAGTCAATAACAGTGAACCACTCAGCATCCCAGGGGATTTGGCTGATGATAGTAGCTGGGTCAGGAACTACTGCATGAAGAGGGACCACATACTGATTAACAACTCGTAGATCCTGTACAAAGCGCCAACGAACAGGGTCTCCGTCCTTTTTAGGAGGCTTTTTGACAGGCAGTATAGGGGTGTTACAGGGAGTGCGCTGAGGGCGGACTAGCTTTTGTGCAATGAATCCCTCAATAATGGAGCGGATGCCCTCCCGGGCTTCCAGCGACAGGGGGTATTGAGGGACTGACGGGGGGGTTAAGGAAGGCTTTACCTGAATCCTTACGGGCTTTGCCGAAAGGAGCAGGCCAACATCAGTGTCAGAAATTCCCCAGAGGGTTGAAGGCAAGTCAGTGAGGTCAGGGGAGAGAGGGGGGTGTTTCCCAATTACCCTGAGTAGGGGCCGAATCTCCTAACACTGTCATCAATAATCCTACCCCTTCAGGAGTGCAGGTTAAAGTAGCCTCAAGCTTACAGAGTAAATCCCGGCCCATCAAAGGGATCGGACAAGCTGGGGAAAAAAGAAAACGGTGAGAAAAACATTTATCAGCATAAATAACATTCAAAGGCAAAGTGAGTCCCAGAGACTGTGGGTTGCCCTCCACCCCAGTCGCAGTTTTAACCTCAGAGGATAGCCAGGGAGAGGGGGCATGATTTAAAAGAGAGAAAGTAGCCCCAGTATCAATGAGGAAAGAGACAGGCAGTCCCTGGACTGAAAGGGTTAAACGAGGCTCTTCGCTGGGAGGAGAGAAAGTGAGAAAGGAGCCGGCTAAAGACATTAAGGAAATAAGACCATCACATTGTTTGCCTTCGCCCCCGGGGTACCGTTATTGAGGAGGCTGAGTTTGCTGCGGCTGCTGCTGTTTTCCATAGTTGATCCAGGCCTGGGGGATGGGCTGAGCTGGTGGTGCAGGGGTGTATTCCTCACTTGTGTAAGCATCTGCGGATGCAGCCAGACCTTCTGGGCGTCCCCAGGGGCATTCACGTTTAAAGTGACCAGGCTGTCCGCACTGAAAACAATTTCCTGATGGCTGGGGTCGCCAGGACCCTCTTCCCCGGGCACCCTGGAATCCCCTGCCACGGCCACGGCCTTTGCCTCGAACACCACCGTGAAAAGCTAAAGCCATCAGCTTATATTCTTCCTTTTTCTCTTTCTTTTTACTACTTTCCCTTTCTTTCTCCCAGGCAAAATCAGCTACTTCCAACACTGAAGTGACTGACTCACCTCCCCAACCAGGGCGAAACTTTAAGAAGTAATCCCTTACAGGGGGCACCGACTGATTCACAAAAAATGAAATAAGAGTAGGGTGGTCTGCTTCTCTCTCAGGATCCATCTGAGTGAACATTCGGGCCCCCTCCAATAGCCTCGACCAGAACTTTCTGGGCGGCTCATCAGATTCCTGCCGAATCTGCATGAACTTAGCCTGATTAGGCGAGCGGCGAGCCATTTCCTTGAGTCTCTCTAACAATCGCTCTCTATCTGTTCGCAGCTGAGTCAGCCTTAGCTGAGTCCAGTCTAGGGGATTCCAGCCAGCGGCCAGATCCCGCCTATCCATCCAAGTAACATTAGCTGCATTGCTATCTTCCCATGTCCTTTCTGCCATCCACAATCTACTACGTTCTTCTCCAGTCAAAACTCTACTTAACAACTGATCCACATCCGTATAAGTAGGATTATAACTTAAAAACAATCTTTCTAGAAGTTCTATGATCTTTCGGGGATTTTCCCCAAAAGACCCTGACAACTGTCCCCACTCTTTCAAATCCCATTCTAGCCATCCTTTATATTCCACAATACTAGCATGTTGCAATCGTCCATCATTGCTCATATAAGGTTGATCGTGCACCTGTAAAGGCATCTCTATAACCATACTTTTATTATTCGCAAGAGATTTGACAGAGACATCCTCTAGGCTATCCTCAGGGGGGGGGCATGCACCCTGCTGTACCTGCTTGGACCTAAGCCTAGTAACTACTCCTCCCGAGGTTGGCCCCTCCAATTCCTCCTCATCCTTCTGCACAAATTCCAATCTGGGATCCTGCAGATTCCCCTCTGCTACAAGGAGAGAGTTCCCCTGCGGAGGAATAGGGGCAGGTGCAGAGGGGACCAGCTGACGAGTCAAAACACGCCGTGGTCTACACCCTTCATCGAAATAACCTGGAGGGGGTTCACTCTCGGGAGAGTACCTGACTGCCATAATTTTTAAAGATTTCCACAGCTCTGCTGCTGTGTCCCAACAAAACCAGTAACATAACTGTCCCGGATGGTCTTTTTCGATCTGGCTCTTTACTCCTCTTAAGGCAGCCTGCTCGAAAGAGCCATACGAAGGCCACCTCATCTCCGAGTCGGCCAATACCGCGGTATACCCAGTCCAATTCCTTACACATAGTGTGTACAACTTCTTCCTAGACATTCCTGTCTGTACTGGGAGTTTCCCTTCATTCCATAACTTATTTACAATCCCCAACGGACTCTCAAGAGGCACGCTAGTCCCTTGAACCATGGTGTCTGACAGGAGCCCTCCAACTGGCGTTTACCCTGCTGTCCAATACACGACCCCTCAATATTGAATTGGCTAGGAGAAATCTCCTGTGGCGCCTTGCCAATTCATATATGAGTGGTCTGACCACTGGACAGAGGTACCGCACCAGAAGGAATCCCGGACGAGCCCCCAAATTGTTAGGTAATAAAGCAAGTCCTCACTCACCTTTTCAACACCCGAGGTTGTGCGGAGTTGGAATATGGGCCCACAATTCTGTCAGAGACCAGACACAAATGCGTTGATCAACGGGCACACACTACCCCAAAAGCTTTAGAATAAGTGTGGCCCCTTTATTAGGGGTGGGCATCAATATTTATACACAGAAGTAAACAAAGTGATTAACAAAAGATAATGGTCATGCATAATCAATCAAGATTTTACAGGAAGAGCAAGTTTAACAAGTAAATGCATAGAGATAAAGGCTAATGGCTACTTGAGGAAGGGGGTGTCATGAGTAGTTTGCAGGTCAGTGCTTTGTTCAAAAAAGGTTCAGAAAGGATTATGCAGAGACGGCCAGTCTGGGTGTTTTTTGGCTCCAAAGTTCACCAAAAGTTTAGACCCAACAATCCTATACCACTCTTTCTAACAGCAGGAATGTTAATAGTCGAGTTCTGGCCAAATTCCAACTTGGGTAGTTAGGTTCTGCATGCTAAAAATAAATACCACTAGTACCCATTAGAGAAATTATTGTTCAGATACCCTTTTAAAACTGTTGTTTAGGGGTGGTGGCACTAAGTGGTTGCTGTCTTCCACCCAAGAGGTTTTCTTTCTGTGGTGCCGGAGTAACCTCTATGTAGTCAGTCTATAATGTTCTCTGGCATCATTCTCTATGAAAAGGGCTATATAAATACACAAAATTTTTAATTATTATTACTTTGAAAATGTAAGAGCCCTAATAGGATAAATGTATTGGAAAATATTTTCATATCACATTTTAAGGGAAGTACGTGTTATATTTTATGTTGATTTATGTTTTCTGTTGTCCCTTTAGTAGCTAATAGAATCTTTTTGCAAGACTGTTGCATCACAAGGGGTCTCATTCCTTCACAGACAAGGAATACACTTTAAAAGGTGAATTGACAAATAAGCCCTATTCTCTTATTGCCACTACAAAACCATTAGAGCTGTAAGACATGCCTGTATGTGGTTTCCTGTGTATTCAGTTTTGTGAAGAAACAGGGAAAGGTGGCCTAGAAAATGGAACGCAACAACAGTGAATGATTGAAATGTTTCTTTTATGCATTCTGTATTGCTAACGTGCCAGTTTGAGACAATGCCACTGCCATTGTATAGCCTGAAACAATGATGTGAGAATTGCCAATTTCCATCAAAGATCAGCAAAAAGTGGCAGTTTCTTACTGTAGTTTGCTGTAGCTCAAGCATTGTAGTAGTGCTCTTATGGGTGAACAGAATAAACAGTTACACTTTGGCTTACAGTGTATAGCTTAACGAATACATATGAAGATCATATAAATAATTCACGTCACTCAAGAGGTGGTGAGATGAACAAGTCCCTTCTGGTTAAACTTATTTAAGGATAAGGTGAAGTTAAGTGAGTGATGGCACAGTTACAGAGGCCATGATCCAAAGGGAATTTGGACATTCTAAGTTACACTACCAGAGTGATTTGTGCAGAATTATGTCAACTTACAGATCTTTGGACCTTAGGGGAAAAGGAAATGTCTGATCTCTAAAAGAAGTGATCCAAGATGAGTATTTTACAAAGTACAGCTATGCTTTATCCAATGAGCCATTTATATTAACTAAAACTGGGCATTAGTAAAGTATAAAAATAAGGCATTAACATATTAAAGTATAAATAGTTTAAGAATCAATTCAGTGACAGCATGAAAACTCTAAAATACTGAATACCTTAAATAAGATGCCACATGATTTAAAATTACTATAACCTGTTTTAGCCTAGTGTAATTAGGAACTTTTGCAGACAGTAGCTCAGAAGTATGTAATGGATCTATCCTTTACTTGTCCTGAAGTGTACTTTACACATTTTCTTGAAATTCTACATATGAAAAGCACTACTAGTATGACTGTGTGTGATTACTATATGCATGGTCAGTAATTTTTTTGGAGGGAGAAAGGGGAGGGAGAATGCTGGCTAGCTAGCTATGCTCTTCAATTGCCTGAGTTCAACTAAGATAGGGATTTTATTTTATTTGTATTTTTTGTTAAAACATGATATCAATAAACCAGGTAACAATTTCATTTGTAAATATTACTACAAACCTGCAGTATTTTTCATGTTAGCACTGTAAAATTATAGTGATAAAACACTCTCTCTTTCTCTCCTTTTCATTATGCATATATATTATAGACACACTTATGCTTGATAATTATATGCATTCTCATGAACCGAAAATATGTTGATATTGTATTACTGAACAGACGATTCCATACATTTGGAGCAGGGAAATTGTATCACCTTCCTACTATAAAATTTACGAAGCAAAAAACATTCCTTTTTTTAGTACTTTCTGAACATTTGTGTTCGAATGGTCAAAATACTAAGAATATTCCAATTCAGTGGCTCTGCTTCAGAAAACAAACAGAACAGTTAGCAGGAATGACAAACAAACAGATATAGAAAGTAAGTAATAAACCTTGCTGCATTGAACTTTGCAATTTAACACTTATTTTATGTTTAATTAATTCAAAAAAGTGAAGAACTTTAAGACTAGCTTTGAACAGGCTGTTTGTTTAAAAAAAGAACGTTTATGTTTTCACTGTTGTTTTTTCAAATGTGATGTGACAAAGTGAAAAAGCTGCATGAAAGTGCGGTTCTTTGTGTGATGGAAGTGGGATGCACCTACTAGTCTCACATCATCAAAGAAACAGACATGTATCTATAATTTATGCTTTGCTTTAAGCTTCCGCTGATCCGATGTGGCTTTTGCAGACAACACAGGCAGCCCTGGCACAGCCTGTCAATCATCTGGGCATGCTCAAATTGTAGACCATTAGTAGGAGAGACAGCAAAGTTTCTTTAATGACGCTTTTATATGTGGTGTGTTGGCAGTGAAACAGAGAAGAATTGACTTGATCAATGCATTAGTCTAATCATGGGGTTCCTGCTCTTAATTTCTTTTGTCGGTAATTTCCATTCTCAAGCAGCACTCAGGATACTTGTAAAGACACACTTAGAACACTGCATGATGTATGCAGTCACCTATAAAGCATGGCTTGGATACAGCACTGTAGGAAGCAAGGAATAAGGATAGGGGGCCAGTCAGATTTTTCTTTGAGCTACTTTTCATGTTGTGAGAATTACAGTACCTTAGTCAAAAAAAACACGGCATTTCCATCTTTTGTATATTATATCCTTTCAAAAAAACAATATCTTCCAAAACCTGGAAAAAAAGGAGACTAGACAACAACACATCCAGTGCCATCATGCAGTGAAATATTATTTGTTTCTGTAAATTCAAGCACAAGAAGTATTTCTGTTTGTCTGTTCTCAAAACACAGAATAGTGTCTAATGAACAAGTTACACATTCAACATTTTTAAGTGTCTATTTACGAGGCCCCATAATTAGTCTTTTGTCTGCAATCTACAGGACTATGATTAGGGTTTCATCTGAAATTATTAGTATCTCTCACAAAACTTATCCTATTCCTCTATAGAATTAAAAACAGAAGTGTACCTTAAAATGCTGGCATTGTCTCAACATTTTGTTAGAGAAATCACATTCATGGCACATACATAGCAGGTAATTCTTCTGCTTTCATTAAT